>NW_022437005.1:9483221-9609218 GCF_009761245.1 Sapajus apella
GTGATTGGCAGAGACTTGGCTGCTGTGATTGACTGAGATTTGGTTGCTGTGATTGGCTGAGGCTTGACTGCTGTGATTGACTGAGACTAGCTACTTGTTACAAGAACAGGTTGCCATTTGTTTACACATCCAGTTAGGTGACAATTAACTGTGTACAGAGTAATCTTCTGGCTGAACTTAAATATGTGAGGATGCAGCTTTAGGGGAAACTTAATGTCATAGTTTTTTGCCTTTTCCAGCTTCTGGCAGCTGTCAGCATCCCTTGGCTTGTGGCCACATCACTCCATTCTCTGCCTTTATGATCATGTGGCCTCTTTCTGTCATTAGGATACCTGTGACTGAATTGAGAGCCCTCATAAATAATCAAGGATAATCTCCCATCTCAAAATCCTAAATCACATCCACAAAGACTTTGCCATATAAGGTGATACCAGTTTAGGGTGTAGACACCTTGGAAGGGCCTCATTCAGCCTATGGCACACATCATTCCAACATTTAGAAGCATCAGTTTGAGGCTGGGGATGCTGGCTTAGTGCCCTTCATTTCATGGGTGAGATCAGCGTTCACACTGGAAAGCACTGACTGAGAATCACACCTTTCAGAGGGAGGAGCTGCCTTCAAGTCAACCACCCAGACCTTCAGTGAAGCAGCAAACCCACTCTCATGAATCTGTTCAGAGTCTCTTCACCACCTCCTGCCTGGATGTCCCCTTACCCACCAGTGGGAATAATGCAAATGGCTGTCTCCTGGCTTTTCTGTAAGGATTGTGTGATGGGACCCATATGAAGTGCCTGAAATATGTTTAGAAGTCTTAGAACAGTCACTGTTACTGTTAGCCACAGTCACTGCTCTTCTTGTTGGCTAAGTTCCCTTGGAACCTAAAGCTCTATGAGATGAATCCATGCTTTTCAAAAACTTCCTAATTACTGACTAATTACTTAGCAGTATCCCTTGCAGGCCAATGGCTCAGAAGTGAGTGAAAATAAAAGACAAATGAAACATCCTTTGTGGTCAAATTTATCCTTTGATGACCTTAGATTTGCTCTGACAAAGCCACTTGGTCATGCGAGATGCTTTCCTCCTAGCTGGGAGCCAAGTAGGTGGAAGACAGGACAGGAAGTCTGTTTCAGTGCTTCTAAGTGACCAAGAGTAAATGCCTGAACATTAGTGCACTCGAGAAAAGGCTTGACTCTCCCCGTTTGCCCTGCGATATGAGGTGTTCGTTGTTTCCCCTCTGTTGGCCAGAGTTGGAATGCTCTTCCTTAACAGCCTGGCTCAGAGCAAATCTGACACATCAGTCGTTATTTAGTACTAAATAACTAAAAGATAATGAAAGTCTTCACTATTGATACTTAAATCCCTCCCACCTGCAATCCGCAGTTCTCACTCTGTGCCCTTGGGAATGGTGATGAGAAGTTCCTTCAAATGTTGCTGGCATGGCTGGACCAAGAAGAGGCCTCCTGTGCAGCCATTTGCCAGTGCAGTTGTCATGGACCCATGTCAGGCCTCACTTTCAAAACCATCGTGGTGGCCACATGGCATAGCCATACCCCATTTGCTATGGCCAACACAATGTGAATAGAAGTAGTTGAAGCAGAGATGTTGAATGCACCCATGCAGGTGGGATCAGCCTCTAGGCTCCTGCCATCATGTGAGAAGCATGCCCTCAGGGTGGCTCCCCAAGAAGAGGAGCCCCGAACCCACCCACCTGCAGCCTGGAGAGGAGCACGGCTGAAGCCAGCCAAACTCAGCCAAGAAGAGCAGCACTTCTGAGCTGGGTCTCAGAAAAAGAAGTGAATGCTGCTGTAGTCACTGAGGTGTTGATCCTTTTGGTTATACAGCAAAACATGATTAGCACACAGTCTCTCCCTCTGGTCTCTGGCTGCCTGAGAAGAGAGGGGCTCCACACCTACCCAGGAGGTGCCAGGACCAGAGTGGGAACAGAAATAGTCATCAAAGACAGTACTGAGAGAGAAGGGTTTAGATTAGACTCTCCTTTCCTTAAATGAACCCCATGAGCCTGTGACAGGCAGTCCTAACAGAGCTGATGAAGTGAGAACTGGAAGTCTCATCAAGGCCTAGTTGATGGTGTGGGGTCAGCTGTAGCTATTTCTGTGACCTCATATTGCAGATCTCATGCAGAGACTCAGCCACATGGGTTCAGAACACCCATGTGACCCCAAATCAGACTTTTGATACCCATTTCTCCTTCCAGCTCTATCTCTGAAGTGGGCTCAAAGATGGGTAATAAACGAAGCAGTCTTAGTTGTAAGGTGTGCTCAGACTCATGCAAGCTGTCTGGGAGAGGAGACCACGCCAGGAAGAGTCACGCCAGGACAAAGGACACGGACTGGCTATTGGAGAACATCCTAAATTTGAGTCGAAGTTATGGTGAATGATCATTGTGATAGGCATGAGATACAGGAGGAGGGCAGATTGTGGCTGACCACTGGAGCAGTCTTCAGTGTGGACAGCTGGAGAGTTGGATGCTGGGTGGAGTTGGATGAAAAAAAAGAGGAAACCTAGTTCCATTTCCTGGGAAAGGGAGTTTCAAAGCTTGTCAGGAATAACAAAGGAGGCACAGCCCAAGCTCAAAGGCCAGAAGTTCAGCAGGAAACAGGGGTTCCAGGAGAAGCCCAGGAAATAGGTGGGGTTAGTCATGGGGGCCAAGAGGAGAATGTGGCTGGAGGATGCTGTTGGGCCCAAGATGGCATGGAGCTGTCTGACCCAGGCACTTCCATAACCCCCAGGCCAAGTCATTTCTCATCAACCCCCGGGGACGTAGAGCAAGCACATCTGAGTGTCAGAGAAGGGCAGATCGGGCTCAGGTTAACAGGCAGGTGTTGGCCCACATTGTCTGGCTCCATTGAAGGCTTGATTCAAGTTTCAGTGCCCACCTTGGGCTGGAGTCTGCACAGGCCTTTCTGGTTCAGCAGTGCCTCTGGCCTGGTGTCTCTCCTCACTTTTTCTAGTATCCCCTTCTGCCCCCTCTTGGCCTTCTTCATAGCACTTGCCATGCTTAACAATTCAACACTTATCCAAGAGGGGAATCCTATCTGTTTTGGTTGATATTTCAGCCCCAGGGACTGACACATGGCCTGGCTCAAAATAAGCTCTTGAGAAATGTTAGTAAGGTAAAAAAACAATGAAAAAAAAAAAAAAGAATGAAGAAACACAAGTCAAGGCAGATCAACCAGGATCACGTCTGTGTTCCTCAAGTTAACGACATTTGACAAACAACTTGGTCTGTTCCTTCCCTTTGTCTGCAGCCCTGGGGGCACAGTGACAGAAGGACAATGCCTGGGCCTGAGCTGAGGGCTGCATTCCATTGCTGCCTCTTCCTGGCACAACCTATAATTGTTCTAACCCAGCAGAGCTTCCGTGTTTGCATTTGTTTTAATGGGAGTAATAACAACAACTTCGCAGTGCAATAAATAAATACTGGGTATAAAGAGGTGCTCGTCATGAGTCCAGAGATAAGTAAATACTTGCTAGTTCTTCCTTCCTCTTGCACTTTGTCAAGGTTTAGCTTCTTTCTTGAAAGTAACAGAATTCAACTTTAAGTAAACTTAAACAGCGAGGGAATTTATAGGCAGAGTCCTGGGGTGTGTCACGGAGTCCAGGGAGCTCTGGAAAGCCAGCTTCAGGAGGGAGCGTGAGCTGCTCTGGAGCTGCGGCATCAGGGACTCCAAGGCCTTCTGCACTTTAGTGTGGTCATGACTTGCATTGGGCTTTACCAAGGAGAATACTGACTGGTGTCTTGAGATGGGTGTATGCCTCCTCCTGGTCCCATCATGGTCAAGGGAGCAGGGTCTCTTAGGATGAACAGCGAAGGGAGGCCAGAAGCACCTCTTTATTTTTATTTTTATGTATTTTATTGCATTTTAGGTTTTGGGGTGCACGTGAAGAACATGCAAGATTGTTGCATAGGTACACACGTGGCCGTGTGATTTGCTGCCTTCCCCCCCTTCACCTATATCTGGCATTTCTCCCCGTGCTATCTCTCCCCAAGTCCCCACCCCCCGCTGTCCCTCCCCTATTTCCCCCCAACAGACCCCAGTGTGTAGTGCTCCCCTCCCTGCGTCCATGTGTTCTCATTGTTCAACACCCGCCTGTGAGTGAGAACATGCGAGCCCCTCTTTTATGGGAGAAGTTGGTTATGCTCAAAGAACAGGGGCAGGACGTAAACAGGTGGCCTATTTCAGTCATGCCTGTTTGTGTCAGTTCTTCAAGAGACTGTCCTGGAATCACCTAGCTGGTGACCTCAGTGATCTCCTAGCAGCACTTTAGTCTTCACTCTGGGCACTTATGCCATTGCTTGTCATTTGGAATCACGTATGTGTCTGCTCTTCTTCTCCCATGCCCCTGCATCCTTCAGGTGTAGGGGCCTTGACTGACTATCCCCTTGTATCTCTATGATAAGCAAAGTGACCAGCACATAATGGGCTCGATGGCCGTGTGTGCTTGGCTTAATAAGTGGTCATACGGAGACAGGAAACAAGGAGTAAATGCTCCAAGACAAACATAAAGAAGCCCTACGCCTTAGTGTTTTACAACCACGACCACTGGCGCCCCTGGCGTTAAAGATAACTAATCTATTCATTCATCTTTTTCATACAGGGTGGGATCCCATGCCTACTATGTGCCAGGCACTGCCAGGCCAGGATCTTGCTTCCTTTATCTACAGACTAAGATCTAGTCTCAAAGGGGTATTCTTCAGGAGATAGACTAATATCCCACCCGTTGGATGTGGAGATTGAATACAACTCTCTTTGTATTCCCCCCAGTAATTGAATCAGTATTTCTTACTTAACTATAGTACTGGTAATAGAAGAACTTATTTTGATCCAGTTTTTAAAAGACAATTCATTCCCTGTGTTTTACCCTGGCATTTAGATCAACCATATAGTCTCATTGCAAATTGTACAATTGCATAGTTTTCCAGGGTTTCAGCCAAATATTTTTAAAAATTGCTAGTTTGATAATTGAATACCAGGAACGAAGGAGTCCTAGTAATCTTATTTCACGAGACTTCGCATGGCAGATTTTTCTAAGGGGCTATCATTTGACAATAAATGAATATTTCATTGGATCTGTTGGAATTGTTTTTCTTTGAAAGTTAATTGATGGGTTTAGGCCCCTGCTGCTTTCCCTGCATTTCAGAGCTCAGAAGTTATGTTGGCTTCAGTTTTTCTACTCCTGGGAAAAGCACTCTCAATTTTTAAGTCAAGGCATTATTTCTTTTTTTAAACATAGAAAGCTGATGGTTATTTACATTTTTGCCACAAATGAGAATCAATAGGAATAAACTAAATGTTAATAAACGGATAGTAAATTTTGTGTTAAAGTTATTCTGTCACTATTAAAACAAGTTGGCACTGGAAAACATAAAGTATCCAAGCCTGCTTATTTCTCGTCAGGTAAATTGTGGACAGTGTCATTTTTTGGTCTGTAGGTCCGCAGCCTCAGACTAGGAGATCAAGTTTAAAAGGTGTCCAAACTCCATATCACCTTCTCCCGCCATCCCCTCTCTTGTCCCACTGAGGAGGAGTGTGTATTACCACATGCTTAATAGATGAGCAACCTAAGTCCCTGCTTTCTGCCTGGGATGGATGGATGGGCAGGAGCTGAACACCAAGCCCTTGAAAATACTCCACCATCAGCAAGGGGACAAATCAAAATTGTCCACCACATGAAAGGATGCAGCGAGGACCAGTTTTATTTTCCTGGAATTCCTATCAGTGATGCCGAATCTGAATCTAATCCCAAGGAAACATCAGACAAATCTAAAATGTGGGAAACATCCTACCATGGTCTGACCTCTTCAAAACCATCAAGTTCATGCAAGTAAAAAACAACCAATGACATTCCGCAAATTGAAAACAGCAAATGAAATGTGGTTTGTGATTTTGATCTGTCTCCTTTTGCTACAAAGTACTTTATTGTACTGGGACCACTGGAGGCATTTGGATGGAGTGTGACAGGAAGGCATCAATGCTGACTTTCCGATTTGATGGTTGTATTATGGTTATGAGGGACGTGGAGGCTGGTATGGCATCAAGTCTGCAACTTACTCTCAAATGGTTCAAAGAAAAAAAGTATTGGATTTGTCCTTGCAACTTTTCTGGAAACTTCAGTTTGCTGGCATATTAAAAAATAAAACCTGGGCTGAGGCCTCCTCAGACCATCCTGGCCACATGGTCGTCCTTCCTCCCCAACAACCAATGGACACAGCATGGTGCAGCAGGCTGCCCATGTTCACTAAGCATTGATCGAGTTCTTTGGTCTCTTTAGTTAAGCTAAATATAATACTTGATATATGTTGATTTCTTGCTATTAATTAATAGCTAAGTATCATTCCCTAAACAACCCCATGATTTTATCAACTGGAGAGCTGGCAGTTTGGAGCACAAAAGCATATCAGCTGTACATTGATCATCAGCGGCACCCTGGTATCAGAGTGTTCAAGCCTCTTACTTTACAGGTGAAGACAGGAAGGCAGGCACAGAGAACAGTGAGGAGCCAAGCTCACCCTCAGTGTCCGCCCTCCTGGGCCGGTGTGCTCATCAGTGCTGTCTCCCTGCATTTCTTGCAAGGAACAGCGCTTTTAACATTAACTTGCCTTGGCTTTTCTCTCTGTGGCTCTGGGGGATAATCAAGCTAAGCTCTAAGGGGGGTAGCCAGAGAGTACTCTCAGGTCTTCAACCAAACAGGAGGGCACTAATGGAAATAGAGAGGTGAGACAGAAAGAGCAGAAGGGCGAAGGGAAATGGAATACATTTTGGTTGCTTTCTCTTTCAGTTAGTTATAATGGAAGACTGTGCTTGTGAGAAGCCCAGAGAGAGTGGTTCCTGGAACTGGTGTAGCTTTGTGGTTAAGGGTTTGAACTGTGGATTTAGGTTACGGTATAAACACAGGTCCAGTGAATAGCAAGCAGCCCGCATGCAGCTGGGGTGGACCTCGCCAGTCCAGACTGAAGACCTCATACCCAGTCTGAGAGATGGACGGTCCATGCTCCCAAAGGCAGACAGAGGAGGAGTGCAAATTCATGTGTGTGTCCAGTGTCCCTGCTTATGACATTGTTGTAAACACTTCAGTCCATGGCAGAACATGAAAATGACGATGCACTTTGTGAAACAAATGTTGCATGTGTATCTATTCTGCAGTAGAATAAAAAATAAATTTTAAACAACGAAGAGGCCTGCATGATGCTCTCTTGTAGGTGTGGGCAGGTGGAGGACAGCGAGGAAGCATCTGGAGTAGATGGGAAGGTGCAGGTTTGCCCACGAGATCTGCAGCACACAAGAACCGTGGCAGGGACCGTGGGGAGCCGATGACGACGTGGCCCTGCATTGCCGAGGAGCTGGCTGGGCCTTGTGAGAGCTGCTGGAAGGAAAGCAGGAGTTCCTCTGCCTCCCGTCTTCCTAGACTTTAAGAAAACAAGAAACAGAGTCAAGAAATTAGGAAAATGGAAAATGATCTGAACAGAATGTCTGAAGAAAGGTTGCAAAACGCAGGGAAAATTAGATGCAGGTGAGGAAGGCTGTGTGATGACAGGACTGGCCTCTGGTGGTCTCAGAGCCAGCAAGGCACCATGTTCTCCCGTTGGTGCACACCCTCAGGGCAAACAGACAGTCCTTTACTGGAAACAAAAGCTCCAAGGTGTCCAGGCCTGGGCTGCAGAAAATTCTAAGCATCATTCTGGATGCCACTGGGAGGGAGGAAGCTGGCACTAAGTGAGGAAACTTGTCCTTGAGACATGCATGCACACGGGGTGGGGAGCCCAAGAGGGAGAATGATTGTCATTGAAGGACCCCTAAGGCTACTGGTGTTGGTCAGTAAAAAAAGAGAAGGTAAAACCACCGCACAAAAACCTGGGACCTACAGGGCTTCAGAGTTAGCCTAGAAATCTCTTGCCCTGAGTGGAGATGGTAAATGTTAAGTGGTTCGAGCCAGAAACTAAAATCCAGCATCCTCCCTCTACAGAAATGGCTGAGGGCTGCCAGCGACATCACACTCAGCCACCAGGGGCTCGAGCCTCAAGTCCTCAGTGCCAAAGGCAGCTCTGGGAGGCACAGCCCAGAATCTGCCCTGATGAGGGATGTGGCAGAAGCAAGTCCAGAAAAGAAAAGTAACTAAGGGTTTTCCTTTTGTGTGTGGAGAAACATTTTATAGGTTTATTTGAAGAACGGAAGTGGGTGTTCCAAATAGTATGTTGAGCTCAGACAAAGCAGCCAAATGGCTGAAGAACTGACGGGAAATATTTGAGGCTAGATCAGGTCTGGTGCAAAACCTGGCTGGCCTCTGGATGAGGAACTCACTGGCAAAATGAAAGAGTTTTAACATGTATTCCAACTAGCGACAGTCCAATCGTGTACAATTGGATCGTGTCTACATTGCTAGATGGAACGAGGCAGGAAACAGTCCTGCAGGCTGAAATGAGATTCCTTGGTTCACTGCTCATGCACAAGGTCGCCATGGGGCTGGGAATGATACTGTTGTCTCTGGTACCGCCGAGTCCTACGGGGAATTGTGGAAATGAGGTCCTGACCCGGAAATGCTTCCATCTTGATAATACTTTGCAATTTGCACTCTTTAATACAAGAAATAGAAACGACTCTAATTTAGAAGACACAAAAAACAAGGACACTAATTAGGATGAAAACTGGCTTGGGATTAATAGTGCACATAAAAGAGAAATAAAATAAAAAGGCATGGCAGTTTATTAGCTGTACAGCAGCTGCACATCACTTGGATGAGCCAAGAAAAGAACTTCAGGAATATGAACCAGTTACTAGAGAAAAGCACCACATCAGCTTTAGTTAGCAAGAATGAAAAGTTGGCTAAAACACAGAGGAAGGGAAATGTAAATGGACTCTCATTAGTACTTGGCTCAAGTTTGTAGCATTTAAAACTCTTTTGAGACCCAGAGAAAAATATTTAAAACACAAATAGGAAAGTGAGAGAACACTACATCCAACTGAGGTCATGCTTACAAAGAATATAATTCACAGTGATTTAAATGCATGCTGAATTCGAGTTAAATATGCATATACATAGTGCATGTTTTAAGTTGAAGTGAAAAAGGACCATAGCATTTTCTTTCCTTTTTTGAAAGAGAACCATATTTAATTTTCTCTTGCTGTGTGACAGTTCATTAGTTTATTTTATTATTGTTATTTTACTTTAAGTTCTGGGATACATGTGCAGAACGTGCAAGTTTGTTAGTAAGTCTACATGTGCCGTGGTGGTTTGCTGCACCCGTCAATCCATCATCTAGGTTTTAAGCCCTGCATGCATTAGGTATTTGTCCTAATGTTCTCCTTCCCCTTGCCCCCAAGCCCCCAACAGGCCCTGATGTGTGATATTTCCCTCCCTGTGTCCATATGATCTCATTGTTCAACTGTCACTTATTAGTGAGAATATGCGGTGTTTGGTTTTCTGTTCCTGTGTTAGTTTGATGAAAATGATGGTTTCCAGCTTCATCCATGTCCTTGCACAGGACGTGAACTCATCCTTTTTATGGCTGCATAGTATTCCATGGTGTATACGTGCCACATTTTCTTTAACCAGTCTATCACTGATGGGCATTTGGGTTGGTTCCAAGTCTTTGCTATTGTGAACAGTGCTGTAGTAAACATACATGTGCATGTGTCTTTATAGTAGAATGATTTATAATCCTTTGGGTATATACCCAGTAATGGGATTGCTAGGACCACAGCATTTTCTTTCTTTTCTTTTTTTTTCCCCCATTTATTTCTTTTATTGCATTTTAGGTTTTGGGGTACATGTGAAGTACATGCAAAATTGTTGCATAGGTACACACGTGGCAGTGTGATTTACTGCCTTCCTCCCCATCACCTACATCTGGCATGTCTCCCCTTGCTATCTCTCCCCAGCTCCCTACCCCCGACTGTCCCTCCCCTATTTCCCCCCAACTGACCCCACTGTGTAGTGCTCCCCTCCCTGTGTCCATGTGTTCTCATTGTTCAACACCCACCTATGAGTGAGAACATGCGGTGTTTGATCTTCTGCTCTTCTGTCAGTTTGCTGAGAATGATGGCTCCCAGGTTCATCCATGTCCCTACAAAGGACCCAAACTCATCGTTTTTGAAGGCTGCATAATATTCCATGGTGTATACGTGCCACATTTTCCCTATCCAGTCTATCGTCGATGGGCATTTGGGTTGGTTCCAGGTCTTTGCTATTGTAAACAGCGCTGCAATGAACATTCGTGTGCACGTGTCCTTATAGTACAACGATTTGTAATCCTTTGGATATATACCCAGTAATGGGATTGCTGGGTCAAATGGAATTTCTATGTCTAGGTCCTTGAGGAATCGCCACACTGTCTTCCACAATGGTTGAACTAATTTACATTCCCACCAACAGTGTAAAAGTGTTCCCATTTCTCCACATACTATCCAGCATCTGTTGTCTCCAGATTTTTTAATGATTGCCATTCTAACTGGTGTGAGATGGTATCTCAATGTAGTTTTGATTTGCATTTCTCTGATGACCAGTGATGATGAGCATTTTTTCATATGTTTGTTGGCCTCATGTATGTCTTCTTTTGTAAAGTGTGTGTTCAGATCCTTTGCCCACTTTTGAATGGGCTTGTTAGTTTTTTCTTGTAAATCTGTTTTAGCTCTTTGTAAATTCTGGATAGCAGCCCTTTGTCAGATGGGTAAACTGCAAAAATTTTTTCCCATTCTGTTGGTTGCCAATTCACTCTAATGATTGTTTCTTTTGCTGTGCAGAAGCTGTGGAGTTTGATTAGGTCCCATTTGTCTATTTTGGCTTTTGTTGTCAATGCTTTTGGTGTTTTGGTCATGAAGTCCTTGCCTACACCTATGTCCTGAATGGTTTTGCCTAGATTTTCTTCTAGGATTTTTATGGTGTTAGGTCTTATGTTTAAGTATTTAATCCATCTGGAGTTAATTTTAGTGTAAGGTGTCAGGAAGGGGTCCAGTTTCTGCTTTCTGCACATGGCTAGCCAGCGTTCCCAACACCATTTATTGAACAGGGAATCCTTTCCCCATTGCTTGTTTTTGTCTGGTTTGTCAAAGATCATATGGTTGTAGATATGTTGTGTTGCCTCCGAGACCTCTGTTCTGTTCCATTGGTCTATATCTCTTGGTACCAGTACCATGCTGTTTTGATTACTGCAGCCTTGTAGTATAGTTTGAAGTCTGGTAGTGTGATGCCCCCCGCTTTGTTCTTTTTGCTTAGAATTGACTTGGCTATATGGGCTCTCTTTTGGTTCCATATGAAGTTTAAGGTGGTTTTTTCCAGTTCTGTGAAGAAGGTCATTGGTAGATTGATGGAGATAGCATTGAATCTGTAAATTACTTTGGGCAGTATGGCCATTTTCACGATATTGATTCTTCCTAACCATGAACATGGAATGTTTTTCCATCTGTTTGTGTCCTCTCTTATTTCGTTGAGCAGTGGCTTGTAGTTATCCTTGAAGAGGTCCTTTACATTCCTTGTTAGTTGTATTCCTAGGTATTTTATTCTCTTTGTGGCAATTGTGAATGGAAGTTTGTTCTTGATTTGGCTCTCTTTAAGTCTGTTATTGGTGTATAGGAATGCATGTGATTTTTGCACATTGATTTTGTATCCTGAGACTTTGCTGAACTTGCTTATCAGTTTCAGGAGGTTTGGGGCTGAGACGATGGGGTCTTCTAGATATACAATCATATCATCTGCAAATAGAGACAATCTGACTTCCTCCTTTCCTATTAGAATGCCCTTTATTTCTTTTTCTTGCCTGATTGCTCTGGCTAGAACTTCTAATACTATATTGAATAGCAGTGGTGAGAGAGGGCATCCTTGTCTGGTGCCACATTTCAAGGGGAATGCTTCCAGTTTTTGCCCATTCAGTATGATATTGGCTGTTGGTTTGTCATAAATAGCTTTGATTATTTTGAGATACGTTCCATCGATATCTAGCTTATTGAGTGTTTTTAGCATAAAGGGCTGTTGAATTTTGTCAAAGGCCTTCTCTGCATCAATTGAGATAATCATGTGGTTTTTGTCTTTGGTTCTGTTTATGTGGTGAGTTATGTTTATAGACTTGCGTATGTTGAACCAGCTTTGCATCCCCGGGATGAAGCCTACTTGATCATGGTGGATAAGCTTTTTGATGTGCTGTTGCAATTGGCTTGTCAGTATTTTATTGAAGATTTTTGCATCTATGTTCATCATGGATATTGACCTGAAGTTTTCTTTTCTTGTTGAGTCTCTGCCGGGTTTTGGAATCAGGATGATGTTGGTGTCATAAAATGATTTGGGAAGAATTCCCTCTTTTTGTATTGTTTGGAATAGTTTCAGAAGGAATGGTACCAGCTCCTCTTTGTACGTCTGGTAGAATTCAGCTGTGAACCCATCTGGACCTGGGCTTTTTTTGGGTGGTAAGCTCTTAATTGCTGCTTCAACTTCAGACCTTGTTCTGGGTCTGTTCAGGGTTTTGGCTTCTTCCTGGTTTAGGCTTGGGAGGAGGCAAGTGTCCAGGAATTTATCCATTTCTTCCAGGTTTATTAGTTTGTGTGCATAGAGTTGTTTGTAATAATCTCTGATGATGGTTTGAATTTCTGTGGAATCTCTGGTGATATCCCCTTTATCGTTTTTTATTGCATCTATTTGGTTATTCTCTCTTTTCTTTTTTATTAATCTGGCTAGTGGTCTGTCTATTTTGTTGATCTTTTCAAAAAACCAGCTCCTGGATTTATTGATTTTTTGAAGGGTTTTTTGTGTCTCTATCTCCTTCAGTTCTGCTCTGATCTTAGCTATTTCTTGTCTTCTGCTAGACTTTGAGTTTTTTTGATCTTGCTCCTCTAGCTCTTTCAGTTTTGACGATAGGGTGTCAATTTTTGATCTCTCCTTGCTTCTCATGTGGGCACTTATTGCTATATATTTTCCTCTAGAGACTGCTTTAAATGTGTCCCAGAGATTCTGGTATGTTGTATCTTCATTCTCATTGGTTTCGAAGAACATCTTTATTTCTGTCTTCATTTCGTTGTTTATCCAGTCAACATTCAAGAGCAAGTTGTTCAGTTTCCATGAAGCTGTGCGGTTCTGGGTTAGTTTTTGAATTCTGAGTTCTAACTTGATTGTACTGGGACCACAGCATTTTCAATATTTCAAGGTCAACAGATGATTTTTTTTATGGTTCCAAGTAAGTTCATTAGTATTCATACACCAGACCCAAAGTATACAGATAGACAGGCATAAAAATAATCTCAAAATTAGTGAAGCATAAGGGAGAAATATTAGCTAAAATATAGGTCTAGATGCTTTAAAAAGAGCAAATAAGAGCATTCTAAATAAAATGGAAGTGTGTTTCTTTCCGACATAAGTCGAGATGAGCTCACAATCCAGTGGAGCAGCATAACTTTGTTTCCCAAGTGGTCCAGGAACTCAGACTCTGTGTGGCCTTGCTCTCCTGTCCCCACAGTGTGCTTCCATCTTCATGGTTGTACATGGCTCATGATTGAAATATCTGACTCCAGGATGTGGAAAGGCCTGAAGAGGTGAAGGAGAAGCAATGTCCTTTTAAATGCATAACCGGGCAGTTGCACTTATCACTCCTGTTCATAGACCATTGGGCACAACTGTTACATGGAGCTACCAGAGGCTAGGACATGCAGTCTTGAGCTGGGTAGCCATGTACTAAGACAGGGATAGAGGACAGGGGCACATGCTCTTACCAAAAGAAAAGGGTGGCAAATGGATACTAGAAGACAATCGCAGTGTGGGCATTCAAGTTCCTTCCAATGTCTTGCTCCACTAGACCCCGAGGTGTTGCAGCAACTGCAGGGTCTCATTGTAACAGGACCTACTCTGTCGATGGCAGAATTATAAGTTATGGTACAGTTACAGAGCCAAAAAGCTGTAAGTTAGGAAGCCAGGGCATGTGCAGTGAAAAAGCTTTGACCTGTAACAACACCCAGAGCCAACATATCCTCTCAGCAGAATCAAGAAGGCCAGAGCGTAACCAGAATCTGAACACTGGAACTCTTTCAGAAGTGAGGGGTCCATTAACCAGGAAGATCCACTGCTGGAATCTCCCATTCCATACTTACCATAAATGGCCAAGTTTGAAGGCCTTCAATAGAAACCTGCCTCACCAGCACTTCTGTACCAAACCTGTCCTCCCTGAACCATAAAACTTGCCCCAGACCCCAGATCAAGGACACAGATTTAAGCTCTGCCTCTTGTCTCCTTACCATTGACCTCACAATAAAGCCTCTTCTTTTCTCCAAAGCCAGTAGCATGGTTTTATTCTTTTCAGTAAATAACCTAGTCTTATCAATCCATGCTTATCAACACTATCACCCTCACATTAACTTCCACCACATGCTTGAAGCTGGCCCAGCATTGCCTCATCTGTAGTCCAGCCAGTGGGAAGGGAAAGAGAATGTGCAGAGCAAATAGCTACCTCTGAACGACAAGACTAGGCAGTCGTACATGTTCTTTCTGGTCAATTTCACCTGCCAAATCTTAGCCTCAGGGACTCACCTAGCTGCAAGGGAGTCTGGGAAATGTCTGGGGACATAGGGGTTCTATGAATAAATGTTGGGAGAGAAGTCAAAGTCTCAAACAAAAATAATTGAAAATGTGGCTGCGGAGAGGGTGTTCAATCTACGTAGGATGCTAACAAATTGCTCTTAGGTCCTAATAGACCCATGGTGCTTCTAATTAGAAAGAATCTTCATTAATCAATTGTGTCAAGCTGGATTTCAAAGCTGGAAACATTTTGTGTTTTCTATTTCTTAAGAAACAATGATGATTTTTTTTTTAAAGAAACAGTTTGTCATTTGGATGGCATTTTCAGCAATTTTGTTTGAATTAGAGTGGCTTAGCTAAAAGGAGCAGTGCAATTTCAGAACGGAGTTCCTCACACTGTGTGTTTTTCTGCTTTGTGAAATAATTTTGTAAAACAGATGCATAACCTCCTCCCCTTGATGGTTTCACAGAACATATTGCATGCTAAAGCTCTTATAAGTGCTGCAGGAAAGAATCCAGCATAACTTTTCTAAGCCAGCCTAAGCCAAACTTACTTAATTGGGCCCCTTCTTACAATACCCTTTTCACCCTCCAATGCAACTAGCACTTCATGGGGACACATTTGGGGAAACACATTCTAGCATGGTAGGCACCATAATAAACAAGCCATTTACACAGTTTATAAGTCATGGTCTGTCACTAAGAACACTGAGTCACATGGGTTGAGAATTGACTACCTAACTGCAAGACCTCTGCATACCACCCAAACTTCTTGGGTCTATGATTAAAGAGAATTTGGTCAGATTACATCTAATACTAAGTATTAAAGATCACGTCCCTTCTTTTTCTGTTACTATGTATGAATAGACTGAAAGGATCAGACTTTTAGAAAAAATAATTTCGTGTGGGCAAGAAATAAGTCTGCCCTCCACTGTAGCCCAGGGTCTTTCTTGCACCAGGCTTACGGTCTTAATAAATTGCTCTGAATGAGTGAATGAATGAGTGAAGGGGATCCTAAGACATCAGGCAATCTGCCACCTTCTTGGAGTGGCACATGATTGCCCCTACGTAGAGGAAGCCATGGAGGTGGAAATGCCTGTGATTTGCTCACTTAGCCAGAAGGTGACAGGTAGGGTGGTGGCTCCTGGTGCCTGCCCCCAGGGCCCCGTCCTTCCTTCCATTCCATAGTGGTGGAATCTAGCTACATCCTGGTTATGAAGCAGGGCCAAGAAATAAAAGCTATACATGAAAATAATTTGCAAAGGCCAATCTTTTTTCATCGCTGTTTGGATCAGAATTGAGCTCTGATGAGAAATCTTCATCTCGTTATGGGAAAATGCTCATTAGAATGTCAAGGGGTAAAAGCAAGATTCAAATCTATGGATGGGATATCGTTTCACATTTGTGAAAAAACGCCCAGGCTACAGCCATGTAGACATAGGCATGAGAAAAGCTGGAAGGAAACATAGATATACTAAAATTTTTGTCCCTGCAAGTAGGGTTTTGAGTGACTCTAGTTACTATGATTATTATTATTTTACTCTTTTTAATAAATAACCTAGCCTTATCAATCCGTGCTTGTCAACACTGTTACACTCACATTAACCTTTCTCCTCCAGTCTGCTGGCCCCATATCCCGAGTGGCCGCCTTCATACGTGCCTGGCCCTGTCGCCAGCAGCAGGCTGCCTCATGCAAGGAGGTTCTGTGCAGTGAAGCCAGAATTGAAGGAGCAGTTGGTGGAAGCCCCTGCTGACCACACAATCCTGTAGCTGGGCAGCCCGTCCTTCTTTGAAGGAGAGTCTCACAATGCGTGAGCTGATAACCCAGAGCCCCCAGAACTATCCCCCCATGCTATGTAGGGTTACACAAAGTCTCCCACCTTATCCCAAGGTAACAGATGGGCAAGTCCAGAGGTTGAAGTTACAGGCGTATTCTTTTGAAAACCTTTTGCCCCTTGCAGGAGAGCTGGCTTTGACAGCAGAGACTGGCTGACGTGGTTGTATTGGGGTTTCTAGGTTACAGCAAGATCTGACGCACATAATTGTGTATTTTTGTAGTTCTGAAAGAAGAGAATGTTTGCCTGAAGGCCATTTGAACGTTCACATACTTAAAAAAAAAAAAAAAAAAAAAAAAAAGGCTTGGTCTATGGACTTCAAATTAGGCAGGGAATACAGAATTCTCCTTCCCAGGAGTCTATTAACTAAAGGGAGTGATAAGAGGCGCAGTTGGTCAGTTTACAATTCCGTGGGAGAGTAAGAACACCCCAAAGCTAATCAAGAAGGGCTGTGGATGCGTGTGTGAGTGCCTGTGTCTGTGTGTGCGCGTGTGCACACATGTGCATGTAGATGTTTCTGAGGCTCAGAGGATGAGCAAGGCTGTGGCTATTTCCATTCCACAGGCGCTAAATGCATTTCAAAATGAACAAAATGAGTCTATAAAATGGGTGGCGTGTTTCAAATGTTTACTTTGCACACATGTGAGGTTTTTACAGTGACCCGCATGGCCTCATTTGGAGCTCATGTAGAAAGTTTAAAATGCGTGGCCTGCTGGGCCAAACAGCCCCATCCTCGGAGCTGCTTCTGGCCCCTTCCGGCCCCTTCCGCCCCAGGAGAGGGCCCTGTGTGTCTGTGGGGCAAGAGAGACCACGTGAGCTTCCAGCTGCTTTTCCCGGAAGCAAGAAGGACAGCCACTGGCGTGGGAGAGGCCTTCTCAGAAACCCTGAGCCCTAATATGTTTGTTGGGGTATTTCCCATCCTGGACTGACCCACATCTGCTTGGAGGGAAAGAGCAGACTAGATTGCATGACATGGACAACGTGAGTTTGACTTCACTGATCCCTGGAGGCTGGAAATTTTCCCTCTGGCAAGTAAGGTTAGATCTAAAGACTAAACCTCCCACAGTACCGGAGCCAGGAGGCTGCCGGCTGCAAACAGCCCAGGAGCCCCAGGCATGAGAGAAAGCTTTCTGAATCACGAAGCATGAGATTTCATTAGGTTCACTGGAGTTGCAGCCTGCTATGGTGGGTCCATGTCTGCTCTGTGGCCTGGCCCTGCCATTCCAACTGGCGGCCACCACCCTGCTGGAAGCCCAAGTGGAGCTCTGGTCAGCAGCCCTGAAGGCTCCCAGGAGGACAGACACTGACTGGCAGGGCATGAGACAGACCCATAGCAGCCAGGCATCGGAAGGGAGGGGCTCCGCCAGCAGTCTCAGGACGGGGAGCAGGGCTGAGGAAGTGGGAGAAGGGAGCGCTTCCCTTACTCAGGTAGGTGGCAGGTGAGCAGGCAGGAGAAACACACGCAGGTGGGCTCCAGGGACCAGGACAACCGGGCAGACATCAAGGTGTCCTAACGGATGGGCACATGAAGTAGGGGCCATAGGCCAGGGCAGTTCAGCAGCTACAGGCGAAGAGATGTATGTGGTGCACGGGCCTGGAGGCTAGAGGTTTTGTCCTAGGCAGGCACAGCCTGGCCCAGCCCGGCACCGAAATATCTTCAACACGTGTTGCTGGAATTGAATTGTGTTGCATGGATTTGAACTGAGGAGGTGGATGAGCCAGGGAGGAAGAGGAAGGGCTCAGGGGATGAAGCCCGATGAGCTTACATTTTAGGCTCAAGCTGGCCTCAAACCTAAGGACTATGTAAGAAGGGCTGGTGACTCAGACTCATATTTTTATCCACTGACTTATTCTCCAGCACCCTCACAGCAATGCAAACCAGGTTTGTGCTGACTCCCTGATGGCCGCAAGGTCAGCTTACTAACGAGGTACGGCTCTGAGGGTTTCACTGTGGGCTTAACTCCCCATGGTGCTGGGGTTCCAATGACAGCCAGCTCTCAGACCTGGGCCTCGCTGGGAGCTGTGAAGTCACGCTGCACTGAAGGCCTGATATTTTCCCATGTGGAAAAATACATTCTTAATTATCGTTCAGAATGACCCTCGCTGCTGGGAACTGCAGGCAGGCTGTGGGATCTCACTTTTGCTGGTGACATGGGTCCTCACACCCAAGCAGCCTTAGTGGAAGGGCAAAGGCGAGAACAAGAAAACAATTCCCTGAGTGCAGAGGGAACGGGGAGAAAAGGCTGCTGCTGCTTTAACAAACATGAATCACAGAACTGCAGGCCTGCCAAAAAGTATGGCTCCTATTCATCTATCAAAACAGAACGAGCATCTTGAGATTTAAAAAAGACACATGCCTAATAGGGCAGCTTCTTTTGGCAAAGAGAGTGAGGATTTGCCTGTGATGCTCGTTTTAAAAACAGCCCACCCAAACTGAGGGTCATTCTATGAACCTAACCTGGGGTGATCAGATGTCCAGGCCACAAAATATAAACGAAGGTAGGGGGTTCTCCAGGTGAAGGGAGGCCAGGGAGATGTCAGCAAAGTGCCACATGACCTTGCTGCTTCTTTTGCCTCCACGAGGGACTTTAACGGTACAATTAGTGAAATCTGAATAAGGTCTGTAGATTAGATAATAGGTTTGTATTGGCCTTAATTTTCTGATTTTGATAATTTTTGTAGTTATGTGAGACAATGTTCTTGTTTTTACGCACACCGAAGTCTTTAGGGGTAAAGGTGAAGAGAGAGAGAGAGAGAGAAAGAGACAGAGGAGAGCAGAGATAGTAAAAATGCTCAAATTTGGGGTCTCCGAGTGAAACGTATCTGGGACTCTTTGTGCTCTTACTGTAACTGTTCTGTAAGTCTGGGTGGCTGGTGGCCTTGGCCTCTTCTTGGCCTGCTGGATACAATGACATGCATTTTTTTTTTTTTTTTTCCCTGTGAATTTTACCTGCCTGGTCCTGAGCCTGCTCTAGTCAGGGTCTCAGAGACGGCCTGGGGTAGTCCTCTGCTTCCTGACAAAGGAGAGGAAGAGGTGAGTCTGGTCGCATTCTGGAAAGACTCTGCCTTTGTTCTCCTCCCTGGCAACCTCTTGAATCAATCCCTGTGCTATCTTCCACTAAGCCAGAAAGCAGACTCAGCCTCTGGGTAGCCACTTCAGTCCCTTGGGGCAGATACCTATGCAGAAGCCTGCTTGCATTTCTGTCCCAGAAATGGAGAGAAGAGAGCTCTGTGGACTGTGTAGCCTGGCAAGTCTTTCTGGAAGAGGAGGCCCGAGTTCAGCTTAAAGAATGGGTGGGTTTGAGGGGGTCTCAAAGCAATGGGAAGGGACTGGCACGGGTGACCTTGATTTGATTTGGGTCCACTCAGATATCCCTTGGAGCCAACTATATGCTTTAGCCAAATATAATGCTTCTTTTTTCTCTTCCTCCTTAAAACACCTGGGTATAGAGAGATTACAGGTTTAGAGGTAGGAAACTAAATTCTTTGCAAACTGGATTATATGTTCTTTGCTGAACATAGAAATCCAATTTGCCACCGCATGTTCTCACTCATAAGTGGGTGTTGAACAATGAGAACACATGGACACAGGGAGGGGAACATCACACATTGGGGCCTATTGGGGGGCGGGGAAGGGCTAGGGGAGGGATAGCAGGGGTGGGAGGATTGGGGAGGGATAACATTAGGATAAATACCTAATATAGGTGATGGGGGATGGGTGCAGCAAACCACCATGGCATGTGTATACCTATGTAACAATCCTGCACAATCTGCACATGTACCCCAGAACTTAAAGTATATATGTATAATCCAGTTTTTGTTACATGTTTATTACAAGTGTAACCGTGGAAGTCTGGCTTCTAGCGTATCCATTAACCAAATATTGAACATGGTACCCAACAAGTAATTTTTCAACCCTCACTTCCTGGCCCCACCTCCCCTTTTGGAATCCTCATAGTTTGATCTCTCCATCTCTATGTCCACGTATACCCACTCTTTAACTCCCATTTATAAGTAAGAATATGTGATAATCTACTTCTGAGTTAGTTCACTTAGTGCACTAAGCTGGATGGCCTCCAACTCCATCCACGATGCTGCACAGGACATGATTTAATTCTTTGTTATGGCTGCATAACATTTCATATTGTATATGCACAACATTTTCTTCATCCAGTCAACTGTTTATCGCCCCATTTTATTAACATTTCTTCCTTCTCTGTCTCCTTCCTCCACTCCCTCGGGGTGTTCCCTGTTTACCTTTCAAATATATTTCCTGCCCCCAGTGCTAGCCTCAGGCTTCACTCTTGGAAAACACACATTAAGACCACAGTGCATTTGACTGTGAGTGAGGATGATCTTCCTGCATTTTCTATGTGGCAAAGGCAAATGGCAGCTTGAGGACAAAGCAGATCTCTGAGATAACAGGACACCTGCGGGACCTTCTCCGTGAGCTCATCTGAGGGCAGAGTGAGCTAAGAGACAGGGAAGAGCTGTCATTTACTTCCTGGCTGCCCCCATTCCTTCACTCTGAAATCTGCAAGAGAGCAGGCCAGTCTTCTGCCCTGAGGCTGAGGTGGGGACAGTTTCCAAGGTGCAGCACAGTTTCCAAGTCTTCGCTTCTGCAGGCACACCAGGGAGAACAAAAATGCCAAATCCTCCCCCAGATCCCCAGAAAGAGTCATCTCTCCTGTTTGTCCCTCCTGGACTGCTGTGACCTGTGACCAGATAATGGACTGGTCTTAGGACTCTGGGTGACATTCTTTTGAATTAAATTCTCAGTTATCTGTTCAAATCTAAAAAGAACAGCTCACATAGAAAGTGCATTTGGCAGGGGGGTTCATCAGGGCCCTGGGCCCCTTTCCGTCTGCCCTCACTGTGGGTGTGAGAGGCTGAGAGGCGGTCAGGTCACAGGTACAGGGAAAATGGAGGGGTCTCGAGTATTTCCACTGGAGCGGTTTGAGGCTGCGTTTTTGTTTTCTTTTGAGACAGGGTCTTGCTCTGTCACCCAGACTGGAGTGCAATGAGGCTATCATGGCTCACTGCAGCCTCAGCCTCCATGCTCAAGTGATCCTCCCACCTCAGCCTCTCGAGTAGCTGGGACTACAGGTGCGTACCATCATGCCAGCCAATTTTTGTATTTTTGGTAGAGATGGGGTGTTGCCTTGTTGCCTAGGCTGTTCTCGAACCCCTGGGCTCACGTGATCCTCCCGCCTGAACCTCCCAATGTGCTGGGATTACAGGCGTGAGCCACTGCACTTTACCTTGGATTTTATTTTTTAAGATTCTTTATAAGCAAGCTAAAAGTCATTCTTGAATCATGAGGAATGAATGATCTCCAGCCCACGGTTGAAATTTCTGACAGGATGGTGTCATTTTATGATTTCCTTCTGGGCCTGTCCTGGCAAGTGGGAAGCATGAGAGTGCAGCCTGGAAAAGAGCATTCCACCTCCTTTTCAGCTCGATTACCCTTTCCTGAAATACCACAGTTCCTCGGAGAGGGGCCGCCCTGAGCCCCATGAGATGGGAGGGGCAGGTTCACCACAGAGGCAAAACAGGTGGACCTGCTCCTTTAACTTTCTGGAGGCTGAGCTAAGAACAAAAGCCACGAGCTCCCTATGGCTTGGGTTGAAGAGAAACTTCATCCACTCCAAGGCCGTTTACATGCAAGCCAAGTGGGACTCCCTTGCTTTCCATTCTATCCTTGGAAAAGGGCTTGACCAAGGAACGAGATACAAAGCAGGCTGCAGGCGCACTGAGCTCTCTGAAGACACGAGCCCGTTCCTCCCTGTGAACCTTGGTGGGTGCAGCCCCAGCACCCATGGAGGTGTCAGAGCTACCATCCACTCCCACATTGAACAAGGACGGCTGGAGCCAGAGTTCCTGGGCTCAGTGAGCAAGTCTCCCTTTCTTACAGAACGCTCTGAGGCAGCTCTTAACAACTCAGACAAGATGAATGAGCACACACACATGTCCCCTATTCCCCAAGTCAGTAACCAGCCCCTTGCAGAAGGCTGGCAATGCTTTATACCCAAGTCCTTCTGAGAAATGATTTGTTGTATAGGTTATCCTTTCAACATGGATAAACATTTTATTGCACATTAATTCTAATGTAACTGGAAATAATCCTTCTGGTGAGAAGAGCATAATTCTGCTGGCTTCTGGAGACTGGGAGAAGCTTTAGCACCCCCAAAGAGGAAGCCCTGTGAAAGGAGGAAGTGCACATCACGGGCTTCAGCGAAGATGGTTCTGCAGGTTTCATTGAACTTGCAGATGAGTCTTCACCTGCTTACCCCAACCTGGCCATTATGGTCTGCTTCTCAGGGGACCAGTGACTTGACAGTCTGTGTCTCGGTTTACTTGTCTATAAAATGGTTATAATAATCGTATCAGCCCCAGAGGGTTGTAATGAAAATTAAACGCATTCACTCGCAGGAAGAGCCTGGAGAAGAGCCTGCCTCAGACTCGGCTGTATGCCAGAGTGGGGACTGTCACTGGGTGAGAGCAGCCCATCAGCCTCATTCCTGGAGAAAAGCAGAAGTTCAGCTCTTGGAAAAAGTGCATCTAGATTCTTAAAGAAATGATGTTGCCTGGACTGCCTTGCTCTCCCTAAAAACCAATGACCTACATCTAAGTCAGTGGCTCAGCCTGCTACAGCGGAATCCCAGTTTTAGAATAATATGGGGTCAGCTCTCCCTACTCCATTGCATGCTGGGGCCCACCCTCTGAGCTTTATGCTTAGAAAAGTAACAGCTACCAGTCTCCTCCTTCAGTGACTTTCCATGACTTAAAGAAGACAGTCCAGGTCTGCGTCCTACAGCCTAAAGGACCTGTGTGACCAGCCGCCACTCAGTCATCTGCTGAAGGCTGGTGCTTGTGTACTCTATGTTCTGCTGACCGAGGTGCCCTCACCTTTCCAAACACATCACGTGGGGACACCCCCCATCTGTGTGTGGAATGCATGTAGAGCACCTCCCTCATCTCCTTGGCATGCTTCTATCATCTCTTGAGATGCAGTTCACCTTGTGGGAAACCATCTTGAATCCCCAGCATTTAGCTGCTCCCTGCCCTGACCTGTGAACACACATCTGAGACGGCACCATGCACTGTGGGGATCAGTTTGCCCCTGACATTCTTCTCTAATAGGGATCTCTGCCTTCCCACCTCCTACACCTGGCACATGGACAGTGCTATAAATGTTGTTTGAATATAGAAATTGGTAGGCGGAGGTCTGGAGTCAGTGCTCCTGGGGATGGCTCAGCTCCTGTTCCCAGGCAGAATGAAATCCCTAGGACAAGCAAGGGGAAAATCTATCTCAGAATTTAGCACCCCCAACACGCTGACGTCTTATATCAAGGATTTACCCACCTGCTAGAGATCAGTGGCTCCAGAGGAAGCAGCACATAGACCTTTGTTCCTGGGAGACACTAACCTGAGGCATACCTCAGTAAATGCTGACTTTGACCTGCTATCCACTAGTTTTTGAGATCCCCTTTACCTCCACCTGGTGGGGAATGAGCCATCCCCACTGTCTGTTTTTTGCCCTCTTGACACCTGGATTCTTCTACCAGGGTTGAATTTCTAGGTTTTTGGCAGAGACTTTTCAAGGGGCTGAACCCTTCTGAGCCTGAAGAGTATTGTTCCTCTCTCTTGCTCTCAGCAACCTGATTTGTAGATCAGCATACCATTTCCTCTCCCACAAGGATTGGGATATATTGTATTATTGTCTTTGTTCTTCACCCCTCTATATAGCCAGCCTCCACCATATGACTTTGACATACTTCCCATTTGAATTGGGGTATATTTCCCACACTTCTTGCCATTGGGTGTAGCTATATGACTTGCTTGGGACAATAGTAAGAGGTGAGTATTTCTACTCTCCTCCTTGAGCCTTTGCCATGACCATGAGAACTTTCCAAGCTAGATGTTGATCCTAGGAGAAAGGTGAGAGACACATGGGGCAGAGCCAAGCCCCTAGACAGCCCAGCCTAGATTAGCTGACTCTCAGCTAGCAGAGACCCATGAGAAATAACCGATGACTGTTGCTATAAACCTAAAAAATAATTCCGGATGGATTAAAGATTTAAACATAAGACCTAACATTATAAAAACTCTAAAAGAAAACCTAGGCAAAACCATTCAGGACAAAGACATAGGTAAGGACTTCATGACTAAAACACCAAGAGCAATGGCAACTAAAGCCAAAATAGACAAATGGGATTTAATTAAACTTAAGAGCTTCGGCACAGCAAAAGACACTATCATTAGAGTGAACCAGCAATCAACAGAATGAAAGAAACGTTTTGCAATCTACCCATCTGACAAAGGGCCATTATCCAGAATCTACAAAGAACTTAAACAAATTTACAAGAAAAAAACAAACAACCCCATCAAAAAGTGGGCGAAGGATATGAACAGACACTTCTCAAAAGAAGACATTTATGTAGCCAACAAACGTATGAAAAAATGCTCATCATCACTGGTCATTAGAGAAATGCAAATCAAAACCACACTGAGATACCATCTCACACTAGTTAGAAGGGCAATCATTAAAAAAACTGGAGACAACAGCTGCTGGAGAGGTTGTGGAGAAACAGGAACACTTTTACGGTGTGGGTGGGAGTGTAAATTAGTTCAACCATTGTGGAAGACAGTGTGGCGATTCCTCAGGGATATAGAAATAAAAATATCATTTGACCCAGCAATCCCATTACTGGGTATATACCCAAAGGATTATAAAGCATTCTATTATAAAGACACATGCACATGTATGTTCATTGTGGCACTGTTTACAATAGCAAAGACTTGGAACCAATCCAAATGTCCATCAGTGATAGACTGGATAAAGAAAATGTGGCACATATACACCACGGAATACTATGCAACTATAAAAAAAGATGAGTTCATGTTTTTTGCAGGGACATGGATGAGGCTGGAAAGTATCATTTTCAGCAAACTGACTCAAGAACAGAAAGCCAAACACCACATGTTCTCACTCATAAGTGGGTGTTGAACTATGAGAACACATGGACACAGGGAGGGGAACATCACACACTGGGGTCTATTGGGGGTGGGAGAGCTAGGGGAGAAATAACAGGGGGTGGGGGCATTGGGGAGGGATAACAGGACAAATACCTAATGTAGATGACAGGGGGATGGATGCCACAAACTATGTGTATACCATGACATGTGTATACCTATGCAACAATCCTGTATGATCTGCACATGTACTCAAGAACTTAAAGTATAATAAAAGAAGAAAAAAACCTTCAGAGTGGTTTGTTACATAGCATCATTGAGGGAATAGTTAACCAACTAATATTTAGAGAAATTTTGGGCATAACAATCTGATGCCCAGTATGTTGCCCTGTCCACTTGGCGTGGGAAGCTCATAGCAAGAACATCAACTTTGGCACACACACAGCTCCCTCCCCATGACAAAATTGGATAGCACATGCTGCAGGGTTGTCCTCTTAAAAGACGTGTGTCCCTGTGACATGGAGTAACACTGACAACAGGAACTGAAGTGTTTCCACCAACTGCAAATTTCCATTTCTCCTTCTCCCTCTCTCTTCCCTCTAAAAGGGTGTATAGTGTCCTGGTGATGAAAAACAATAACAACAAAAGCCTCAAAGGAATCTTTGTTTAATTCTGAACACATCTGTTCTTCATTTATGGGAATAATGGTGAAAAACATTAGAGGGTTTACATCTATGTTGCATACTATGCACTTTTATAGATGATTGTTCATTATTTATAGAAACTTTGTAATGTTGATGCTAAGTAAAGGTGATGCTTTAAGTTCACCACAATGTCTGCTCTGAGAGCATAAAATAATGTCTTCAAGGCCACATGTAGATCCTTCATCTATAGGGCACTTACCATGGTGCTTTCTCTAAGAAACACAGATTGGACAGAGAAATCCACAGCCCACATTTCAGCTCTAGGAGCTTCGTTGTGTGGTTGAAGTACAGGGTAATAGTCCTCCCACATTTTTTTTTAAACCAAAAGAACAGGATTTTTCTAAGTAGATATTTGGCATAGATGATGGCATCTTTTTTCCACAAAGAGATTTTTAAAACATATGTCCTTGTCTAGTTTAAAAAGTATTACTCCTTCTTGATTTAAAAAAACTCTCAGAAAATTAGGAATAGAAGGGAACTTTCTCAAGCTGATGAAGAATATCTACCCAGAGTCCGTCATTGGCATTATATTTAATGGTGAGAAACTGGAATCTTTTCCAGTAAAATAAGGAACAAAGCAAGGATGCTCCCTCTAACCATGGCTTTTCAGCCTCACACTGAAAGTCCTAGCTAATGCAATAAAATGTGTACTGATTAGGAAGGAAGAAATAAAACTGTCTTTGTTTTCAGATGATGTAATTGTCTAGAAAATTCTCCCCCAAAACGAAACAAAACGAACTTCGGAAACTAATACATGATTATATCAAGGTTGCAGGATACAAGACTGATACATAAAAGTAAATTGCATTTTTTTAAACAATAAGAAAAGCTTGTTAAAATCAGGTGAGTTCCAACAAAGGATGGCTCTGGCTTAAATAATACATCAGTTCCTTGATGGCCTTATATACCCAGGTTTTGTTTTTTTCTTTTTCCTATTCTTCTTTTTATTATACTTTAAGTTCTGGGATATGTGTGCAGAATGTGCAGGTTTGTTACATACATATACACATGCCATGGTGGTTTGCTGCACCCATCAACCTGTCACCTACATTAGGTATTTCTCCTAATGCTAAACTTCTCCTAGCTCCCCACCCTCTGACAGGCCCCAGAGTGTGATGTTCTCCTCCCTGTGTCCATGTGTTCCCATTGTTCAACTCCCACTTATGAGCACATGAGGTGTTTGGTTTTCTGTTCTTGTGTCAGTTTGCTGAGAATGATGGTTTCCAGCTTCATCCATGTCCCTGCAAAGGACATGAACTCATCTTTTTGATGGATATATAGTATTCCACATATATGTGCTACATTTTCTTTATCCAGTCTATCATTGATGAGCATTTGGGTTGGTTCCAAGTCTTTGCTATTGTGAACAGTGCTGCAATAAACATACGTGTGCATGCGTGTTTATAGCAGAATGATTTATAATCCTCTGGGTATATACCCAGTAATGGGATTGCTGGGTCAAATGGTATTTCTGGTTCTAGATCCTTGAGGAATCGCCACACTGTCTTCCACAATAGTTGAACCAACTTACACTCCCACCAACAGTAGAAAAGTGTTCCTATTTCTGCACATCCTCTCTAGCATTTATTGTTTTCTGATTTTTTAATGATCGCCATGCTAACTGGTGTGAGATGGTATCTCATTGTGGCTTTGATTTGCATTTCTCTAATGATCAGTGATGAGGAGCTTTTTTTCATTTGTTTGTTGGCCACATAAATGTAGTTTGAGAAATGCCTGTTCATATCCTTCACTCACTTTTTGATGTTTTTTTTTTCCCTTGTAAATTTGTTTAAGTTCTTTGTAAATGCTGGTTATTAGCCCTTTGTCAGATGTATAGATTGTAAACATTTTCTTCCAAACTTTATGTTGCCTGTTCACTGTGATGATAGTTGCTTTTGCTGTGCAGAAGCTCTTTAGTTTAATGAGATCTCATTTGTCTATTTTGGCTTTTGTTGCCATTGCTTTCGGTGTTTTAGTCATGAAGTATTTGCTCATGCCTATCTCCCGAATGGCATTCCCTAGGTTTTCTTCTAGGGTTTTTATTGTTTTAGGTCTTACTTTTAAATCTTTAATTCATCTTGAGTTAATTTTTGTATAAGGTGTAAGGGAGGGGTCTAGTTTCAGTTTTCTGCATATGGTTAGCCTGTTTCCCCAACAGTCTTTATTAAATAGGGAATCTTTCCCCATTGCTTGTTTTTGTCAAGTTTGTCAAAGATCAGTGGTTGTAGATGTGTGGATTATATCTGAGGCCTCTGTTCTGTTTCATTGATCGATGTATCTGTTTTGATACCAGTACCATGCTCTTTTGGTTATTGTAGCCTTATAGTATAGTTTGAAGTCAGGTAGTGTGATGCCTCCAGCTTTATTCTTTTTGCTTAGAATTGTCAAGGCTTTACAGGCTCTTTTTTGGTTCTGTATGAAATTTAAAGTAGTTTTTTCCTAATTCTGATTCTTCCTGTCCATGAGCATGTAATGTTTTTCCATTCGTTTGTGTCCTCTCTTAGTAAATTGCATTCTGCATACATACCAGCAAGATTAGCACCTCAAAGTGAAGTACTTAGGTATAAATCTAACAAAATATGTACAAGAACTATATTAGGAAAATGACAAAACTCTGATGAAATAAAAAAGAAATACAGAGGTAGTCAATGTTCATAAATAGACAAAAGTGTCAAGATTTCAGTTCTTCCCAATTTAATCTATATATCCAATGTAATCCTAATCAAAATCCAGCAAATTATTTTATGAATATTGGCAAACTAATTATATAGCTTATACGGAGAGGTAAGAGATCCAGAATAATCAATACATATTGAAGAACAACACTGGGGAATTGACACTACTTTCCTTCAAGACTGCTATCAAGCCACAGTAATCAAGACAGCATGGTATTGTTGAAAGAATAGATAAATAATAGATCAATGGAACCAAATATAGAGCCTAGAAATAGACCCACATATATGTTGTCAACTGAACTTTGACAAAGAAGCAAAAGCAATACAATGGAGCAAAAACAGCCTTTCCCACAAGTGGTGCTGAAACAACTGGGCATCACATGCAAAACCATGAATCCAGATACAGACCTTACACCATTTATGAAAAATAACTCAAAATGGATTGTAGACATAAATGTAAAATGCAAAGCCATAAAACTCCTAGAAGATAGCATATGAGAAAATCTAGATGAATTGAATATGACAGATTCTTTTTAGATATAACACTAAGAAAGAAAAAATTGATAAGCTGGACCTCATTAAAATTAAAAACTTCTACCCTGTGAAACACAGTTAAGAGAATGTGAAGACATGCCACAGACTGGGAGAAAATATTTGCAAAAAACATATCTTATAAAGGACTGTTATTCAAAATATACAAATAACTCTTAAAAGTCAATGGTAAAAAACAAACAACTCAAATAAAAAATGAGACAAAGACCTGAATGAACATTTCACCAAAGAAGATACAAAGATGACACACAAATGAGCATATGAAAATGATTTCAACATCCTATATCAGCAAAGAATTAAAAATTAAAACAAGGAAACACTACTACATGCCTGTTGGAATTGCTCAAATTCAGAACCCAGACAACATATCAAATGTCGGAGAGGATGCGTAGCAACAGAAACTCTCATTGCTGGTGGAAGGGCGGAATAATCCAGCCACCTTGGAAGACAGCTGGGAAGTTTCTTACAAAACTAAACATACTTAACCATATGATCCTGGAATTGTACTTCTTGGTGTTTGCCCAAAGGAGTTGAAAAGTTAATATCCACACAAACATCTGTGCCTAGATGTGTGGATATTGACTTTTATTCATAGTTACCAAAACTTGGCTTTATTCATCGTTGCCAAAACTTGAAAGCAACTGAGATGTCCTTCAGTAGGTGAACGGGTAAATAAACTGTGGAATGTCCAGACAACAGATTATTTAGCATTTAAAAGAATGAGCTATCGGGCCGTGAAAAGACACTTAGGTAACTTAGTAATGCATATTACTAAGTGAAATAAGATAATCTGAAAAGGCTGCATGCTGTATGATTTCAGCTATGTGACATTCTGGAAAAGGCAAAAGCACAGAGAGAGTGACATGACAAATGGCTGCCAGAGACTTAGGGGAGGGAGAGAAAGATGAATGGTGGTGCACAGAGCATTTTTAGGACATTAAAACGACTCTGTATGATACTGGAGTGGTAGATACATGTTACTATACATTTGTCAGAACGCACAGCACCAAAAGTGGGCTCTAATGTAAACTGCAGACCAAGTGGCAGTGATGTGTCAACGTAGACTCATCCATTATAACAAATGCACTGCTCTGGCGGGGGATGTGGATTACGGCAGAGACTGTGAGTGAGAGGGGTGGGGGATACATAGAAGATCTCTGTATTTTTCTCTCAATTTAGCTGTAAACCCGAACCTGTTCTTTAAAAAGTCTTTAACAAATAGCATTTGTAACAGCTAACAAACCCTCTCTGCCACTGAGCAATATTTCTTCTTAGCCACAGTAGCCATTCTGAGGTCTGGCCTCAAGGCCCACCCTGCCCAGCTCATCTCAGATCGTATTATCCATCTCCTCATTGGGCTTTCTTGGTCATCTTGGCATTTGCTGTGCCCAGACTGTTTTCCTGGTTTCCCTCCAGGGCTCTTCCCTGTTGGGAAAGCTTGATTCCACTTGCAGCCTCCTGATTCTTCCCATCCTTCAACAGTACCTCCCACATAGCACCTGCTCTAACAATGCCATGACTCAGTTTAACATCATGATTCTCCTTCCTTGTTCCCCTTCCTTCCTTTCTTCCTTCCTTCTTTCCTCCCTCCCTCCCTTTCTTCTCTCCTTCCCTCCTTGCTTTCTTCTTTCCTTCATCCTACCTTCTTCTTCCCTCCATTCTTTCTTCCTTACCTCTTTCCTTCCCTCCTTCTTCCTTCCTTCATTCCTCCCTTCCTCCCTCCCCCTTACTCTCTCCCTCCCTTCCTTTCCTCCTTCCTTCCTCCCTTCTTTCTTTCCTTCCCCCTACCTCCCTCCCCTTTCCCCTCTCTCCCTTCTTTCTTTCTCCCACCCTTCCTTCCTTCTCTCGTTTTCTCCTTCCTCTCATCTCTCCTTCCCTTTCTTCTTTCCCTTCCTATTCCTCCATTTTTTCCTTTATTCTTCCTTTCCTCCTTTTCCTCTCCCCGCTTCCTTCCTTCTTTTCTTCCTCCCTTCTTCCTTCTTTCATTTTCCCTTCCCTCCCTCTCTCCCTTTTTTTCCTTTTGTTCCTTCTTTCCTCTATTCTACCTACCTTCAGAAAATGTTAGGTGAGCTCCCGGTGTGGCTAGCACTTTGTCAGACACAAAGACTTGGGCAGAGACATAGAGGAGCCCTACCCTTGTGGAGCTTGCAGTCTAGCTGATACAGTTAGACATTAAGTACATAAAAATGTAGAGTTACAAATGGTTGGTTGGATGAAGACAAAATAACAGGTAATGTGAAGTCACAAAACTTGACCTAGTCTGAAGATCAGAGCAAATCTGGGTGTGTACAAACACTTGAAAATGAGGGGAAGACCTTGAGGAATGACCATCTCAGCACATTTCTTCAATGCACTCATTCAATCATCTGCACATTCATTCCACACACATCAATGTTCACCATACTTGAGAAACACTGGAGGGTCCGTGACAAGGCTGGGGCAGATGGAGAGGGAGGCAGATCCTGCCGGGCCTCGCGGGCCAAGTGTAGCGTTAGGGAATAGACAGTGCAGTAGAAAGACATTGTCAGATTTTAAGGAGGGCTTCTCAAGACCAGGTGCGTGTTTTGAAACAATGTTATCTTGGGTTGTGGGTACCTCAAAAGTAGGCTCTGCGGTGGAGAATGCATATCGGAAGTTGACTAGTATCTTGGGGTCAGCACCTGTGAAAGGGAAGGTGGGGGAAGACAGCAGCATTGGGCAGAGGGAGGAGCTGAGCTGTTGTCAGTCTCAAGGGGAAGTCTCAATTGACTCCATGGTATGTGTTAGACCTGGAATGTCCCTTTAAAAGTGTCCCAGGTTAGGATGCGGGAGCTGAACCCCATGCCCATCAGTCCTTGGATAGGGCTGAGCCTACAAAACACCTGACCCTGAGTGCAGCTCTTTAGCAGGAGCACAGAGGAAGAGGGTGTCTGCAGCAGCACCCCAGGGTGCTCCACACGTGTGTAGGGGCTGCTGAGTGACAGCTGCACCTGGGATTGGGCTGGAGGGACCTGGAGTCCCATCCACATGGCCATTTTTGTTGGGCACTCTGCTGACCCGGCTCATGTGGGCAGAACTCACAGTGGAGGTCTGGCATTTGCTCTCATCTTCTGCCAGAAATCTGTCAGGATTTTTTGCTCTGTAAGTTGAACGTAGATCCTTAGAAAATTAGACTAGATGGAAAGATAAAGGTGCTGTCTTCAGAATTAAAAAGCTGAAGGGTGATCTAATGACATTTTCCAACAAGGAAGTCTTATTGTACAGATGATGACCAGCTGTTCCTTTCACTGAGGCAGGGCAGTCATCGGGATTGGGTTTAAGCAAAGACTCCCCAGATTGGGAGGCTCTGCTGGCCCTGAAATGACAGCCTAAGAGACCTATCATCTTTCCTTCAGATGTGGGATGATGAATAAGGCTGGCTATTGTCTGTCTTTTAGACTTTGGTTAATAGACTATTCTTCGGGGTGCACCATAGCATTTTATGGAAGCTTGTTGCACCATCTGGAGAAATGTTTGTCAAATAGAATATTTTAGTGTATGTGTATGAGTTAAATTAAGAAAATATGCACTGCTATGAATGTTATGAAGATATTAGGTTGGTGCAAAAGTAAAATAATGGCAAAGACCACTATTACTTTTGCACAAATCCTATATAACTGACACATCCAGTTGTTTTCCTTCTTCTATCTCTGAAACACAGCCGTCTCCATCCTTAGTGACCCTTTCATGGTGATGCCAGTGTGTTTTAATATCTGCAGGAGTCCCTCTTCTCTCCTAATGGCTTTCTAAACAGCCAGACAGCAAGACCTAAGCAGGACCAGGCCATCCTTCTGGGCACCCCTGTGTCTCAGGGTGCCTGATAAGTGCTGGCTTCTATTAGTTAATGACTTTCGTTTTGTAAACAGTCTGCATAGCAAGCTCACCCAAATTTTAATAAAAACACATTTATAATGTGTGCATTGTATCTTTTTTTTTTTTTTTTTTTTGAGTCTACCTGTGTCACCCAGGCTGGAGTGCAATGACACGATCTCAGCTTACTGCAACCTCCGCCTCCCAGGGTCAAGCAATTCTCCTGCCTCAGCCTTCTGAGTAGCTGGGATTACAAGCACCTGCCACCATATCTGGCTAATTTTTGCATTTTTAGTACAGATGGGGTTTCACCATGTTGGCCAGGCTGGTTTTGAACTCCTGATCTCAGGTGATTCGCCCACCTTAGTCAGTGTTGGGATTACAGGTGTGAGCCACCATACCTGCTTATATCCATTTTTAAAACTTGAATTGGATCCATTTTTAAACCTTACTCTATAGCACAAGTAACTGCCACTTGAGTTGTATAAGTTTAAATGGGCTTAGTGATTTCTGAGCCTAAGAACAAAATGCATATAACAGGAGTGATCAGGTTTGCCTGACCACTTTATGAGAATTAAATAAGATAATGAACATGAAACCACTCCATCAGGTATGCAGTAGGGGCATTTTAATTCTACTCTAATAAAAAGAATTTAAATGGGATATGAAATGTATCAAATGGATTGCTGTAGAACAGCTCTGACAACAAGGGCAGGCATGTTTGGGAGCAATGTCTCAGGCCCCTCCTCTAGGTCTGCCTCCTGGAAAAGCGGCAGCTGGGCTTGGCTGAGGCCTGGCGGGTACCACGCATTACACTTTGCTCTTACGGCTTTTCAATAGCTGAGGCACTGGCTCACCGTAATGTCAAGTTTTCAACAACGTAGAAAGAATAAAGAAAAGCTAAGGAAAAATTGTTTTTGCTGCTATAAATAAAAGTATAAATTCAAGTTAGAAGAAAAATGCTATCATAAAACACACAAAGCTTTAGTGAGTATTAAAAAGGAAAAAAAAAAAAACAAGATGTAAGGCAGAAAGAGTTAGCAGAAAGCAGGCTGAGCTCATCAGGCTTGCTGTGGTAAAGATATAAAAGTTTGCCATTTTGAAGAATAAAAATATGACTTTACGGTTCCTATCTTGAAACCATATGCTCTGCTAGACCATTAGTTACTTTCTCAGTGAGATGAATGCTCTTTTTCTTTCCAATAAGTACAGTTTTCTTTTTATTTTTACCAGGATCCAAGACTTCAAAGAAAACCTATCAACTTAATAAAGTTTCTCCTGAAATCTACAACAAAGAAAACAATGACAAAGGAATTGCCCACGTTTCTGTGACTCCAACTGAATACTGAGGAAGAGATGGCCGCACTGGGCACTCCTATCAGTTCTTGGAATCCTGAGACAATCCAGCAGTAGAAAGAAAACTGAGAAAATCAGCTCCCTGGGCTGCAATCTGTTCCCAGTGTCAGATTTTGCAAATATCTCTTTTATAGAATCAGCAGGAGCAAGCCAATAATGTCTTTATGCAATCTACTTGAAGGCAAAAATAGCAAAGATGCCAGTCAATACTCTGCAAATGATGTTTATGCTACTGGGGACTCATTGTTTGCCAATGTTTATTAACATAACTAAACAAGAAATCCTTTCTATCTTGAAGGTAGCACAGAGCGGATTTCATGTTGAGGAAATGCCCACAGTAGTCACAGTAAAACTTTCAGAGGTCTAAGCCATCTTTTCTCACAGGCTGAGTCCTAACACCTCATTATCAGCTAATACCGTTTCTGGTGTTTCAGCATAAAAACCTTTATTCTCTTAACAATGAAGGCTAATAAGACATTGTTAATTTCTAAAACAAACAAATATGTACCTTCAAGTTTGACTTTCCTAAGAAATAAAAATATTTTCCTTGATCACCACATACTGTACAGAGTGCAAAGTACTAGCAAATGATAAGCATTCCCTTAAAAATATCCAGATCAATATTGAAGTAGCTCAGGATTGTGCTTGGCAGGATCTGAGCTTTATTGGTAGAAATCTTAAGGTCTCCCACAGTGGTTTTTGGTGTTGATAAAGTTGGCATTTATTTATAACTCGAACCCTTGCCTGGGGGCTGCAGTCTGAGAAGCAGCAGGATTTTGTTTAAAGCCAAAGACTTCCTTCATCCTCAGAAAGCAAGCAATGAGCTGTTTTCCTCTCCTCATTTGTCCTGCAACTGTAAATCTGTCCCTGGGGCTCTGCCCTGTTGACTTTAGAGAAGCTATGCATACACGTGGTCTCATTGGACTCTAAGACTAAACTGCAAATACAATCCACTCTATAAAGTGGGAGATTAATTTCTTTTGAGAAGGCTAAACTAAAGTACCAAGTCTGCTTATAGGAATAACCTTTAAAAATCAAACAAGCAATTTATAGAAGTCAGAAACCAAACCCAGAAGGGTCAATGTTTTGTTTTGTTTTTAATAGAAAATGCCCTGCGTTTGGCGGAAAAAAAAAAGCCTTCAAAGGGCTCCCATTTTTCAGAGGATAATACGTCTTTATTTGTATGGCAACATGATCACCTATATTTCCAAACCTTCATGAAATGATAGAAAGTGGTCTTTCTAACCAATCATCAGCTCATTCTCTGTTTACCAAATTACCAGTAGACACACGCAATGGATTTTGGAGAAAGAGCCATTTCTTATTTTAAATTACTCAGAAATGGAAAATATTACCTTCTGTTCAATTTTTTCCATCCATACCATCATTCACAAGTGAAGTGGAGGGAATACTCACCTGCATAATGTTTCACGGCAGAGCTAAGGACCTTGGAGGTTTATTTGCAGCTCCTCAAATAACAAAACACTGGATATTTGCAAATAACTCCACAAGGAGCCCACTGCCAAATAGCAGCCCCTGGGCTTCTGAGTAAAGGGACTTCCCTTGACCCAAGCACCCACCTAAACTGCTATCTCCTGTATGGGGGCCCTTCTGCTTCTGGCTCTCCTCTTACTGTCCTCCTGTCCCTCTTGCCACTCCTCTCCTCCTGTTCCATTCTCCTCACTCCACCCCTGCTGGCTCTGGGAAGGAGAAGTATCAACCCACAAGGACACAGCTAATGGGCAGGGAGAAGGGACACCTTCTGACACACAGCCAGGGCCTGGGGGATTAGCTCAGGCCCAGAAATGCCACCTAGGAGATTGGAGTGGATTCTATGGGGACTCCCAGAGGGGCACTGACTGAGAAAGAATGTCAGAAAACCCGGGTAATCATATCATTTAAAAGGAGTGCTCTTAAGAACTCAACTGGGGTAATGGTTTCATAAACCTGGGCATCCCACAACAAAGCAGCAGAGACAGGGGCTCCTGGGTGAGAAGGGCATATGGTATTGGAAAGAGCCCAGATGGGGGAGCTAGACAACGTAGCCTCTGAGAATGATATTGATAATGAGGAGGGAGACCAGGCATCTGGGATTCCCGCCCCCTCTGTCATCCACTGTGCATCTCAATAAAAGAGAGAGCAGGCCAGTTGGAGCCTCCTGAATCTCATTCCTGAAAACAGGCTGGGCCTTGGGGAAACTCTCCAAAAGTCACTATTTTTACTTAAAACAAGATCAAACCAGAAACCTTTTCACATGTGAGTCCTAAAACTGTAAACCGGAACGCTTTCATATGTGATTCTTGAAGCTGTAAACCGAGACCCTTTTCATATGTGATTTCTAAAGCTATAAACCTAAGATTCTTCCACGTGTAACATCTAAAGTATAAGCCTATATAAAGGCTGAGCCTCCCTTTGTTAGACGAGCTTGGCTGTTAGGCACCTAAGCCACCTTGCTCCCAGCTGAAATAAATTCCTTCCTTCTGCATTCGGTTTCCGAAAAATCCTTTCCCGTGGCTGCTTCTGCTACATTTTTGGTGCATTGGCCAGGAAGCGAGTCTCAAATAGCAGACAGTGGGAAAAAGTCTCTTAAGTGGTTTGCCTAGCCCTGTGAAGCATCCCAGCGGGGGGACTCCTGCTCCCTGTGGTAACGCATCCTAGGGCACTCACCGGCAGGTATTTGCCCAGTGGAAAAGCCTCACCAGAGCAGAGCAAGGAGGCCCTGCAGTGTCGATCCACCCAGTGGCTGAACACTGAGGAGGAACGAATATTTGGGGAAGTCTGGACACTGAATTTGGTAAGATTGAACCCAGGAAAGTAGCCCACCTCATTTTGGGTGGAAGCGTGGCCTTATCACCCACAGGTGCCAGATCGGCATGTTGGAAGGTAGCTCTCTCTGTAAACTTGGAAGATTTTGCTTATGGTTTTGAATTGGAGGGAGAGCAATTGGATGTCTGTCTATGTGTGTGGATGTGTGTCTGTGTCGTCAAGCAATTTTTAAGAGAAGATTTAACTCGGGAAAGTAGCCCACCCAATTTTGGGTGGAAATGTGGCCTGATCACCCATGGGTGCCAGATCAGCACTTCTGAAGGTAGCTTTCTCTGTAAACTTGAAAGCTTTTGCTTATGGTTTTGAGTTGGAAGGAAAGCAATTGAATGTGTGCCTGTGCACACATATGTCCGACTGGACTCATCAGTTGTAAAAGGTATTGAGCCCTTTAGGAAGGGCCTCGTGCTTCGAGCAATTTGTAAGAATTAAAGACAGCCACAGAAGGCTTGAATAAAGAAGCCTCTGGGCATTGTAAAAAGATAAGTAAATATAAATCTGAAAGTGCTCCGTGCTGCGTCTTGCTAGGCAGGAATGGGAACTGCTGTGAGTAAACTAACACTCTCCTAGCTGTGGGAATTGTTTCTTTGAAGTGTTTATATGGGTCATTTCCATAGCCATTCCACCTTTTTAGAAACCATGCTGAAAAATTTCAAGAAGGAATTTAGTGGGAATTATAAAGTAACTATACACCAGAGAAATTAAGTTTTATGTAGGGAAAACTGGCCAGCATTTAAGGTCGGTTGACCCCCAGAGGGAAACCTAGACAGGTCCCTTGTCTCCAAAATAAGGCATAAGGTTATATATGGCAAGCTAAAACACCTCAATCAATTTCCATACATTAACTCGTGGTTGCAGTTAGTTTTAAACCCCCCAGAGTAGCCAAGAGAGCAGGCAGCAACTGTTTTAGTGGCCAAGGAACAAGCTGCTAAAAGCCACCATCCCCCTCGCCACCGAGAAATGCGAAATCTCAAGGTCCAGACAAATTCAGTAGTAGAAACAATGACTCCCAAGGTTTTAGTCAACCCAGTGGCAAAAAAGGTTTGTCGATAATGCCTCCTCCTCCTCAAGGACTCCCTGCACCTGGACCAGAGGCCTCAGCATCCCCACCAGAGCTGCACACCCCTAAAATCCTCCAGAGCACACAAAAAAAAATGTGAAAAAACTCTTCCCATCACTGCTCACTTCCCAGAGGGAACTCCCCCTCTGGCAGCTCGTCTGCGACCCAAGGCCGGGGTGCAGATGCCTTTAAAAGAGCAGAGGTACACAGAAGTGAACAAGGACAGCCACACGGTAAAAAGGCGTGTTTTCACATACCTGCCTTTCACCTCGGCTAATCTTATCAATTAGAAAAATAACAACCCATCTTATACCAAAAATCCCCAAGCTCTCATTAATCTACTGCAAACTATTATTCAGACTCATAACCCCATCAGCTGCTTATACATCTTTTTAACACAGTTGAAAGGCAGAGAATACTCCAAGCCGCTTCTAATTGGCTGAAGGAGCATGTTCCTGCAGATTACTGGAACCCCCAAGAGTATAGAAAAAAGGGGGTTCCTGGAAACCCCCACAGTCTGCCCGCCCAGGCCTGCAATGCAATCAGTGTGCATTCTATTAAGAAATAAAATGCTAAAAAAAAATATCCACAGTTAACTGAGGAACAGGACAATCCTAAGCAGAAGAATCCAAATAAGCATGAGGGGGCTCTGTTCAAATCTAATGGGAGGGCCACTGAACCAAAAGAGAGGGGGGCTAGACTCATGCCCCCAAAGAGCCCATGGTCCAGACAACAGCCCTGTAACCCCCCATCAAAAAAAAAAAACAAGGCCAGTGTTGTTAAATCTATTAAGGTATTAAGAGAACAAACTTTCTTGTACTTAATAAATTGCCCCTGCCCTGCTTCTCCGGCAAAATCTGTTGTGCAAATTGAGGACCAGTATCCCATGCCACAAAAGAGACGACTTGCAGCTAAACTGCCTCAGTCGGGGGTCATCCAGGCTCTTATTGTCCCTTATAAGAAGGAGGGTGGAAGTTTCCTAGCCAGAAGCAGAGGACTGATGATATCGCCCAGGCCAGTGCAGGGTTTGTGTGGCTTTGCACCCAACTTACACATGCAGTTGGGATTATTGCCAGCCGTGGATAGTTAGTTCACCTAATTGAACTTAAAAAAGTACCTCCTTAGAATTGGACTGGCCTTAGAGGGTCAAAAACTATTTGCATTTCAATGGGAAAAGCCCAGAAGCAGGTGTAACCACTCAATACACCTGGACCCAGCTTCCCAGAGTCTCAGAAACTCTCTCATCATCATTGGGGAGGTATCAGCCGGTGACCATCCCCCAGAAGCTTCTTGCTTGCATGCTGCCCCCGTATGATGATAACCTTCTATTGGGACACCCCACGGCAGTAGCATGCGCAAACAAATGCCTTACTTCGGCACCTGGAGGACTGTGGGTATAAAGTGTCTAAAAGGAAAGCCCTAATTTGCCAAAAAGCAAATGCAATATCTGAGGCTCGCCATCCGGAGGGGGGAACGCAGCCTAGGAGCAGAGAGGAAGCAAGCCACTTGCAAAGTAACAAAACCTGAAACTGAAAAGCAGGTGAAAACGCTCCTAAGAGTGGTGGCTTTTGTAAATTGTGAATTTCCAAACTTTGCAGTTTGCCAGACCCTTACACAAAGTAACAAAGAGGGGAGAGAAAAAGACAAAACACCCTTCGAATGGGGCAGAAGCTAAAAGTAAAACTTCTGTCAGCCCTCGCTTTAGGGTTAGCCAATTTTAATACAGCCTTTTCATGCTGTCAAAGAAAAAAAAAAAGGAAGAAAAAAATGGCAATCAAAAATTCTAGCCTCAACTCTAGAAAAAATTTAAATATCAAAGCACCCCACACAGCGGTGACTCTAATGAATACCAAAAAACCTCATTGGTAAGCCTGCCAAATACCGGGGCCTGCTATGTGCAGCGGTTGTGCAAGCCGTACATGAGACCACTTGCTTAGGTCAAGAGTCACTTGAAAAGATGCTGGGTCGTTACTTTTACATCTTACACTTATCAGCCTTAACTAAAACTGTAGCACAGCGATGCATTCATTACATGTCGGCAACACAACGTGAGGCAGGGTCCCAAATATTCTCCCTGGCATTCAGGCTTACGGAGCAGCTCTGTTTAAAGATCTCCAGGTAGAATTCACTGAAATGTCCAAGCGTGGGGGACATAAGTATTTGTTAGTCCTGGTGTGCACATACTCTGGGTGGGACTAAGGGGCCCATGAAGTAACCTGTGCACTGCTTCAAAATCTTATCCCTAAGTTTAAACTGCCACTGCACATCAGATCAGACAGCGGACCAGCATTTATGAAGAATTTAGTCCAAAAAACAGCAACGGCCTTGGGTATCACCTGGAAACTGCATGCTGCCTACCGGCCTCAGGGTTCCAGAAAGGTAAAAAAAATAAACCGGACCATCAAAAACAGCTTAGGGAAAGTGTGTCAGGAAACAAAATTAAAGTAAGTGCAGGCACTTCCCGTGGTGTTATTCAAAATTAAAGGCATCCCTTTTAGGAAAAACAGGATATTCCCCTATGAAGTCTTATCCCATAGGCCCCCTCCCCTACTCTAGGCACTCCCAGGAACTCCTCGGGAGTGGGGAGAGATTGAGTTAGGTTGCTAGTTACTAGCCCTGGGGAGAATCCCTTAGAATACTTCAACCTGAGTAAATAACAAATGTTCTGTAAGCCTTTTTCTCCCCAGTTCACCCTTTCTCACTAGGTAATCATGTGTGGATAAAGGACAGAAATACAGTCCCTCTAAAGCCACAATGGAAAGGACCTCAGACCTGATCCTGACCAATCCCACAGCTGTGAAAGTAGAGGGAACCCCAGCCTGAATCCACCACAGCCATGTAAAAAACCAGTAACACCTGAGACTTGAACCAAGGCAAGGACGGCAGAATCACCAAGGACAACAAGCCTTGCTCCAGCCACATCCTGGAAGCTGGCTGGTTCACACACAGCCAAAGCATGAGGAAATTCATCGTGTGACTTATTCTTAATATTTGGACTTGTACAGTAGAAGCATTAACTAATTTTAAAGAATGCCCTCCGTATGTACACCAGGTAGGGTATAAAATTTACTGCCATTCTTTTGTCCTACAGTTCTTATAAATACACAGGGACACAGAAGGGAACCTCTTTATATAATAATACTCAATATCAAGTGTGTAATCCATAAAATAAACAAATAGCTGTGTCATAAGCATCATTAAGCCCTCTTTCTTCCTATTACCTGTTAAGACAGGTGGGCTGTTAATGTATTCAGTCTACTCCCCTAGAGAGAAAAAGAAACCTAAAGATAAGAGAATGGACAGATAATAAGTGGCCACCGGAGAAAACTATTAAGTATTATGGGCTGGCCACATGGGCAGAGAATGGCTCATAAAAATACCAGACCCCTATTTACATGCTCAACCGGATCATCCAGTTGCAGGCTGTTTTAAAAACACTCGCTAGTGAAACGGGCAAAGCTCTGTCCCTTTCAGCCCAAAAACAACAACGACGAACACTCAAATAAAAAATGTGATTTACCAACACTGGCTGGCCCTAGATTATTTGCTAGCAGCTGAAAAAGGAGTCTGTAAAAAATTCAATCTAACCAACTGCTGTCTGCACATAAATGACCAGGGCAGGCAGTGGAAGGTATTGTGCGAAACATGACCAAACTGGCACACATACCTGTACAGGTATGGCACAAATTTAACCCTCATCCTTATTTGGAGGTTGGTTCTCATCCATAAGGATTCAAAACCCTCATCATAAGTGTTCTAATAATAATAGGTGCTTGTTTGTTGCTCCCTTGTCTACTGCCCCTGTTCCTTCAATTAAGAGATTCATCACTGCTGTAGTTAGCCAAAAATGACATCACAAGTATATTATATAAAACATTATCCATCAGTTTCTTCAAAAAATCTGGAAAGTAAAAAAAAAAAAAAAAAAAAAAAAAATGAGACCTCTCACTGATATAAAACAGTGAGGGTCTCAAAGAGGGGGATGAGGAGGGAGACCCAGCAGGCATTTGGGATTCCCACCCCCTCTGTCATCCACTGTGCATCTCAATAAAAGAGAGAGCAGGCCAGCTGGAGCCTCCTGAATCTCATTCCTGAAAACAGGCTAGGCCTTGGGGAAACTCTCCAAAAGGCACTATTTTTACTTAAAACAAGATCACACCAGAAACCTTTTCACATGTGAGTCCTAAAACTGTAAACCAGAACGCTTTCATATGTGATTCCTGAAACTGTAAACAGAGAACTTTTCACATGTGAGTTCTAAAACTGTAAACCCAAACCTTTTCACATGTGAGTCCTAAAACTAAGATTCTTCCACATGTAACATGTAAAGTATAAGCCTATATAAAGGCTGAGCCTCCCTTTGTTAGACGAGCTTGGCTGTTAGGCACCTATACCACCTTGCTCTCAGCTAAAATAAATTCCTTCCTCCTGTATTCAGTGTCTGAAAAATCCTTTCCCACGGCTGCTCCCGCTACAACAAGAGTGAAATGATGCGTGATATCACAAGGAAATTTTTAGAGAAGTAAAACACTAATACAAACACAAGCCACAGCTCTGGAATTTCGCTGCAGCCAAAGTCCTGGATAGCAGGGCTGGGAGCAAGGTGGCTGGATGGAGCTGGTGATCTTACAAGAATCACAGGCATCTGTGAAAATGGGACTGAAGCTGTGGCCCTGAACATGTAAATTAAACATGTAACAGGCCACAGAGCATGGGCGGCAGCCTGCCTGTGTGCACCATCACTCAAACAGGCTTACTCAAATGAGAAAAGTGTGAGATTGCAGCAAGCTCCTTGCTGAAGTGACATCTTGAAAGTGATTATACAAGAATATCTGGACATCAGGCCAGTCCTACCCTCATCATCACCGCAACAAGAGCTGACCTTTCTCAGGTGCCTACCATGTGCCCCACACGTGCCATCTCACGTAATGGGGTAGGATGGGGTCATGGGGCCAGGGACATGATTGATTCTAATGGACAGTGTGATCAAGTTCTGGGCTTGCCTCCATGTCCAGGTGGGCAGTGGGATCCACAGTAGGACATTCACAGGGACATAGCAAGAACAGCTGCTCTGGAGGAAACAAAAAGGACAGGGTCCATGGTCCAAAGCAGGTCAGGAATCAAGGAAACAGAAGGAAGGGCCTCTCTCAAGTATGTACAGGAGGATCTGCACATGCTCAGGCACTCATGCTCAGCTTCTGTGATTGCTAGGCACTTCTGACTTTCCTGGGTGGCACACATCTCTTTGTGACCTATTAGCAATGAAGTGGAGGAAAAGCAAAATTGGAGGCAGGCCGTGGGTTACTAGCACTGGTTCTGCCTCAAGTTCACTGTTGTGGCCTTGGGCCAAAGTTTCGTGGTGCATCTGGAATCAACTACCCTTTCCATGAATTTATAGATGGGGAGGCTGTGTGTGAGCAGTTATCAGTTTATCTTCCAATATTTTGTAAATCGTATCATGACGGATTGGTGTGGATAGAGACCTAGTAATGAGCACTTGCAAATGGTGCCATGAAGAACTGAGAGATCAGCCTTACTCTGTGAAAACAACTAACTTCACTTTTTCACTCTTTTTTTTCTTTCAATAGAAACAGGGTATTGCTATGTTGCCCAGATTGGTCTTAAACTCCTAGCCTCAAGCCATCCTCAGTTCATTCTGCACTTCATGAGTTAGTACTTTGGCGTTTAGTTGAAACTTCAGGTGCACAATGAAGCGAAGTTGAAAAGAGTGAGCGAATGATGACTGGAAGAAAATATTCATGGTGTGGATCCTGGTTCTCATTCTCATCAATCGCAATTGCTGAAAGAAAGCATCAGTAACTTGCAATATTCTCAATATCACTAACATCTATTCACTAATAATTTCATTTCAAAGCAAAAAAGCAGACTTTGTCAGTAGGAAGACAGTCTATGTGGGCGGGCGGACTATTTGGGGACTAGAGAGTATACATTATGTGATTCTTGAATCACGTGGGTTTTTTTTGCTTAACTTTGCGTAATCATGTGCAATTTAAGAGGTTTCAGATAAATTTGGTTTTTCACATTAAACTGTAGTTAAGTTAGGATTGATGAGCATTTAGCAGTCTCAGCTCTTTCCAGGATTTTAATTTCCTTTATGATTTATGTGATGCCTATCAAATAAAGTACACTTGACATCTAGACTTGTAAAAGAGAAGCTCATTTATTGGCATTCTGTGCTTTAAACACACATGCACACGTTAATAATGGCAGAATCTCTCAATCACCTCTTCTTCCCTTCAGTCATAGGGCTTGGATTCTGGACCAGCAGCTGTAATAGTATGAGCTCTTTCTAGACCAGTAAAGCCATGGCCACTGCGTGCGTTTATCTAGAGAGCTGTGATGATCATGGCTGGGCCTTAGCTGGTGTTGTATAGCACGTGTTGATTATTCCAAAGACAACCTCCTGATTTTGCCCTGAGAACATAGGATTTTAGAGCCCCTGCTATAGAATGTAGGGGATTTAGATGCAGTTCAAGTTCAACCATGGCCCGATTTGCCTTCACTTCCTATTAGATGCCTTCTGGAATTCCCACCTTTAGAATTTTTTCATTCTTCAGATTTCCTAACAGGGAGGGGTCCAATCTGCTTCTCTGTGCCATGTTCTCACCTCACACTGTCCCAAACACATTCCCCAAAGGACACTTTAACCTCCGTTAGGTATTGTCACCACAGGGTATTTAACTGCCTCCCTCTTTTTGCATGAATTTCCCATTCCACTCACTTTTGACAGGAATCTGTACAACTATGTGCAGGCATTTATAATTCTAGCAGGAAAAGGACACCAGTGCAGGACACCGGGGATATAAACAGGACAGTGTACATAGGAGAGAAAATACTTTCTAAGTACCACTTGAATGTAGAAGCATGAATCAATGACATGCTAAGGATGAAGAGATACCACATCTCTGCATTCTTTTCTAAGTCAAATGAAAGCTAATTTAAGTCTAATATTTTCATTTTGCTCTCTGGAGTTGTTCATGAGCATCAGGAGTTGAGGGCCATATAAAGGGAAACCATGAGTTCATGATGGTCATGGTGAAAATTGCTGGCAGCATCTCCTTCCCTTTAGACATCACCACTGCCTTGGAAGTGGGTCCTGCTGCACCTAACTCCGGCCGAAGTCCAGTAGGAGTGGTTCATGCTCTCTGACCTCATCCAGACCACAAGGAAGTCTGGAGTGTTCCCGAGGTAATGGTTTATCCCGGTCCTCACCTGCTCATGAAGCCATTTCCCCTTCTGGCCCTGATAGATTGACCTTCACCTTCAATACCACAAATGTGCCATCTCTGCCTGAGCCAACCCAGCTTTATTCTCCAAAGACCGCTGAGCCTACTGACATAGTTAAAAGCTGGCTGTTAACCTCTTGCTGCTTGCAGAGATTGAGCCTTAGGTGTAGACCATGGGAAGTGGAAATAATTATCCTCTAGGTGGTCTTCAAGGAAGAAAACAAACCCAAGTGAAAGACTTCTGGGTTCAGCTCCAATATGTAAAGAGCTTGGAAATCACCAGTCCCATTTTTATAACAAGAAAAGAAGGCTGAACACACTGAAAATCAACAGTGCTCTTTGACCCATTAAAGAACTGAGGTCACAGGGCAAACCCACCACCCTGAAATCTGAAGAGGCAAGCACATGCAGGAAGCCACAGCCAAGATATGCTTACCCGAAACAGAAGCTGCTGTAGTAGTAACCTAGGAGGAAATTTAAATGGTCATTTTGATTAATTGCTGGAGGCTGTGTGTGACTAGTGTGAGAGTAAGAAACTCCTGGGGGCCACAGTCTTAGGGGATTCCTACACTTTCATGGGTTTTAACTCCAGGGGACCCACCACTTGAGTGAAGAGCCAAGAAAAGCCCTCTTGTTTATCACAGGAAGTAGGAAAAATAAGCATTAAAAATACACCTAGAAATAGAGGCTCCTCCCCAACAAAGACAGAAAGGGAAGTTCGTTACCAAAACAGAGAGAAATCCTTTACCAGAGCAATATCCAGCTCCACGGGAGGGAAGTTTTCCAGTTCCAGCCCCCATCAGCATGGCTAAGTCAGGGAGGGGAAGCACTAAGAAGTCCATATGAAGTCACGTCCAGGGGCATAGGCCTAAAAGATAGAGGTTTAATCATAAGATTATTACACACTCCTCCTGCCTAATACTTTGCCACCACACCGGAAGAGCTCTACTGCAATAACAGTGGCTTGTAGTTGAAATGCTGCAAGGTATAAACTCTACTTAAGAACAAGTTCTTAGGGAAGCCCAAAGATAAGAGAAAAGCTATTGGGTAGTTATAGTATATGGATATCCAAAATGAATAACAGCAACCTTATCATGAACAAGAGGAGGACATTGGGATTACCGTATTACATGGAGCCTGCGCTACCTGTAAAATGATATGGTGTGATTTGAAAGTGGATTTAGATTGTGGTAAATGCATATTGCAGACTCTAAGGAAACTATTTAGAAAATCAAAGACAAAGACAAACTCTTGAAAGAAGCCAGAAGAAAAAAGATACCTTACATATAGAAAATCAAGGATCAGAATTACATAGGACTTCTTTTTAGAAACTATGCAAGCAAGAAGACAGTACAGTGAAATGTTTAGTGTTGAAAGAAAAAACACCCACTAACCTTGAATTCTATATCCAGCAAAATTATCCTTCAGCATGAAGAAGAAATACTTTCTCAGACAAATAAAAAATTAGAGAATATCACTGATCATTAGAGAAATGCAATGAGATACTATCTTACATCAGTCAGAATGGCTATTATTAAAAAGTCAAAAAACAATAGATGCTAGTGAGATTGTGGAGAAAACGGAACACTTATACACCATTGGTGGAAGTGTAAATTAGTTCAGCCATTGTGAAAAGCAGTATGATGATTCCTCAAAAGTTAAAAACAGAAATATCATTCAGCCCAGCAATCCCATTACTGGGTATATACCCAGAGGAATATAAAGAATTCTTCCATAAAGACATATGCACATGAATGTTCATTGCAGCACTGTTCACAATAGCGAAGACGTGGAATTAAGGTTAATTCCATGGAATTCAGGTTAATGCCCATCAATGACAGACATAAAAAAGAAGGAGATCACGTCTTTTGCGGAATGTAGATGGAGCTGGAAACCATTACCCTTAGCAAGCTAATGCAGGAACAGATTACCAAATACTGCATGTTCTTATAGGTGGAAGCCACATGAACACAGAGAAGGGAACAACAGACACTGGGGTCTACTTGAGGGTGGAGACTGGGAGGCGGGAGGGGAACAGCAAAAATAACTGTAATGAAATAATCTGTACAACAAACCTCCAGGACATGAATTTATCTATATAGCAAACCTCCATACATACGCCCAAACCTAAAGTAAAAGTTAAAAAGAAATAAGATATTTCATTACTAGCAGACTTACCCTGCAAGAAACATTAAAATAATTTCTTCAGAGGGAAGAGAAATGATATAGTCAAAAGCTAAGATCTACATAAAAAAGGAGTATCAGAGAAAGAATAAGTTAAGATAAAACAAAATCATTTATTTTTCTTATTCTTAATCTTATTCTTATTTGTTCAAAGTAATACTAGCAACAATGTGTTGGGTAGTTATAATACATGGATAACTGAAATGAATAACAGCAACATTATAACGAACTGGAGGAGGAAATTGGGATTACTCTGTTATAAGGTGCCTGCACTGCCTGTGAAGTGGTACAATCTTATTTTAAAGTAGATTTAGATTGTTGTAAATGTATATTGCAAACTGTAAAAAAATTACTTACAAAATTTTAAAAGAATTACAATTTGTATGCTAAAAGAGGAACTAAAATAGAATTACATAAAATGCTTAATTAAAATCATGGAAAGAAAAATCTGAGGGGGAACTTTAAAAAAGGAACGAAGAGCAAATGGAGAAATAGAAAGTAGCTATTAATCCAGTTATATTAATAATCAGTTCAAATATGAACATTCCACATACACCAATGAAAAGGTAGAGACTCAGAATGGACCAAAAAAAAAAAAAAAAAAAAAAAAAAAAAAAAAAAAAAAAAAAAAAACGTGATTTGGATAAATGGTATCTACAGGAAACCTTTAAATACAAAGTCTCAGGTTTTAAGTCAAGGGATGGAGAAAGATATGTCATACTAACTAATCCAAAGAAAGTGAGAGTAGTTACATTAATTTCAGGCAAAACTGATGTCGGAGCAAGGACGATTATGGAATAAAGAGAGTCATTTCCTAATGATAAAGGGATCAGTTCTTCAAGGAGACATAAACATCCTGCTATGCATGCTTCCAACAAGACACGAAGGCATGCAAGGCAAAAGCTGATAGAACTGCAAGAAGAAATAGACAAATCCAGTATCATTAGTTGGAGACGTCAATAACTCTATCAGCAACAGGCAGATTCAGAAGGCAGAAAATCAGTGACGACATAGTTGACCTGAGCCACACCATCAATTATACTCTGTGACCTTCTTTCTGCACAGGCGGTGTAGGGGAAGAGAACAGAGACTTGGACAGGGTTTCCTCGTGGCCTTAACTGACTGGTAATGTTTACATTTAAAGAAGATGAGAAGGAATGTCCTTGAACACAACAAAGGCCATATGTGACAGGCCTACAGCTAACATCATGCTCAATGGCAAAGAGCTAAAGAGTTTTCCTCTAAAATCAGGAATAAGACAAGGATGCTCACTTGTAGGGAATCCATGAGCCCCACACGTTGGTGCACCAGAATGTAGGGAATCCATGAGCCCCACACGTTGGTGCACCAGAATGTAGAGATCCATGAGCCCCACATTGGGCATCAGAATGTAGGAAGCCAGCCCTACATCACCCATGGGTACCCCAAGCTCAGTGATGACAAAGGAATGAGAGAAAGACAGATTAAGAGAAAAAGTGGGACCAGGGGCCATCACTTTATTACTCTGGAGGTGACAGTGAAGGCCCTGAGCTCTGATCATCCACATTATTTATTGATTACAATGACTTTGATCTATAGGGTAAGGGTGGAGTGATGGCAGGGAGAGGGTGATGGTGGAGTGAATCAGTGAGCCGGAACTGGTGTGTCAACCTAAGGATCGATAACAGTGGCGGTCTGGGAGTTTCACAAAACAAGAACGTGTGGTTATCTTTAGCTTATTATCTATGCGCAGCTGGTGGAACACGGGCCTTACAAGGAGCCTACAAGTCTGGCTACGTCATAGCGCTATGAAGGGGTTTTACATCCTTGAGCACAATGTTTATGGTAACAGAGCCAAGGTCACCCTGCACCAGAACACGAGGCGTGGAGAGGGCTTCCTCCTCAGAGGCCTCCTGCGGCCTTCTGCAGTTTGTTGTTCTTTGTTTATATGTTACTCATAACCAATTTATGTAGGCACTCTGTAAGTCCCTTCTCCTTTGCAGTGTTTCCCAACACTCACTCGCACCACCTTTATTCAACATAGTACTAGAAGTTCTAGACAGAGAAATTGGCAAAAATAATAACAATCATCCTCATCATCATAATGGGTACCCAAATCAGACAGAAAAAAGTAAAACTGTCTCTTTTCTGTTTGCAGGTGACATGATTTTAAATACAGAAAAGCCTGAAGATGCCATCAGGGAAAAAATATATATATTAAATCTAATAAAAGAATTCAGTAAAGTTGCAAGATATGAGACAACATACAAAACTCAATAATGTTTCTGTATACTAACAATGAGCTCTAAAGAAGAAATCAAGAAAACAGTCCCATTTAAAATAGCATTTGAAAAGTCTTAGGAATAAATTGAATGAAGGGGGGAAATCATTGCACATGAAAACTATAAAACATTGATAAAATTAGTTAAAGGAGATATACATAAATGGAAAAATATTCTTGTTTATGGACAGGAAAAATTAATATTGTTAAAATGTCCGTGTTACCCAAAGCAATCTACAGATTCAATGCAATTCTTATCAGAAGACCAATGCCGTTTTTCACAGAAATAGGAAACAATTATAAAATTTGTATAAAACCACAAAAGACCCCAAATAGCCAGAGCAACTTGGGGCAAGAATGAAGATGAAGGCATTACACTTTCTAATTTCAAATTATATAACAAAGCAATAGTAATCAAAAAGGTATAGTACTGGCATAAAAACAAACACATAGACTAATAGAACAGAATAGAGAGCTGAGAAATAAACCCACACATGCATGGTCAACTAATCTTTGATAAGAATGCCAAGAATACACACTGGGGAAGGGCTGGCCTCCTTAATAATATATGGTTTTAGGACAAGAAGGTGTCCACATGCAGAAGAATGACGTTAGGCCTTTATCTGACATCACACACAAAAATCAACTCAAAATACATTGCGGAATTAAACATAAAGCCTAAGATCCTAAAACTCATAGAAGAAAACATAGGAAAAGACCCTCAACGTTTGTCTGAGCAATAATTTTTTAGATTTGATACCAAAAGCACAGACAGAATAAGCAAAAATAAACAACTGGGACCGTATCACACTAAAAAGCTTCTGCACAGCAGAAGAAACAATCAACAAAATTAAAAGACAGCCTACATAATGGCAGGAAACATTTGCAAACCAGATATCTGAGAAGAGGTTAATATCCAGAATATATAAGGAATTCATACAACTCTATAACAACATCAACAAAAGCCCAATTTAAAAGTAGGCAGACCTGGATAGACTTTTTCTCCCAAAGAAGAATACAAATAGCCAAAAGATATAGGAAAAGATGCTCCACATCACTAATCGTCAGGGAAATGCAAACTAAAACCACAATGAGATACTACCTTATATTTATTAAGATAGTATTATCAAACTGTCAAAAGATAAGAAGCGTTGGTAAGGATGCAGAGAAAAGGGAATTCTTGAGCACTATTGGTGGCAAGGTAAATTGGCACAGTCATTACGCAAAACAGTATGAAGGTTTCTCAAAAAGCGAAAAATAGAACTACCAGGTGATCTAGCTATCCTACATCTGGGTAAATATCTAAAGGAAATAAATCGCAATTCCAAAGAGATATTTTATTCTCATGTTCATTGTAGCATTATTCGCAGTAGCTAAGTAGGAAAATAAGTGTCTGTCAATAAAGGAATGGATAAAGAAAATGTCATACGTTTATATGAAGAAATATTACTCAGCCTTAAAAAAGGACATTCTGTCATTTGTGACAACATGAATAAAGCTGGAGAATATTATGCTAAGTGAAATAAGCCAGACACAGAAAGACAAACGCTGCATGATTTCACTTGTTATAAAGTCAAATTCGTATTAACAGAGTAGGATGGAGGTTATCGGGGCAGTGGGTGGGGAAAAAGGGGAGTTAATTGGTCAAAAACATACAAATTTTCAGTAACAAGATGAACAATGTCTGCAGCCCTAATGTACCGCATTGGTGACTACAGCTAATAGGACTGGATAGTATACTTGAAATTGTTAAGAGAGTAGATCTTAAGTGTTTGCAGTACACACACACACACACACACACACACACACACAGAAGCACATACATAACTATCTGAGGTGATGGGTACGTTAATTAGCTTGATTGTATGGTAATTGTTTCATAATGTATATGCATTTGAAAACGCCACATTATATGCCTTAAATAAATACATTTTTAATTTGTCAGTTTTACCAAAATAAGGTGAAAATAGCCATATAATACCACCAACTGCTCCATGGGGTGATCAGCCTGTAGTCAGACCTGAGCTTACAGCCCAGACTCTCGAGGCGGAATACTGTTACCTCTTTGGCTTCAGTTTGTTTAATAACCTTAACAAGGTCTAGTAGTATGTGGATTTTCATAGAACTCACTGTGATGGGCATTTCTAGGGGGAGTAATTACTTATAATTTTGAAGAATGAGACTATTTCCTTCTCTCTGAAATACTCATTAAACAAAATTACTGCACTGAACAATAAATACTATTAAAAGCACATAGCATTATACATAATACCTGAAAGTAAAAAACAATATCTAATGGACAAAAAGATTCAATTAAATGAAAGCTAGGCGAAAGCTTGGGGATTCGTGGAAGCCATAAGCAAGATGTCTACTGCATCTAGAAAATTACATAATTAAAGTTGTACTTGGCCTTGGCTGGTACATAGCATACAAAGAGACCCGGACAATTGCAGAAAATTACTTTACTGAGTGTTCGGCAAAGTATTTTGCCCTTTGGTAGGATCATTCTCCATCCTCCTGCCTTCCTCCTTTCTTCTAATTTGTGCTCACCTGTTCTGAGTTCTCATCCTTCAGGCAACTGATAATGCCTTCATCATTCATGTGAGCTCAGGGGTGTTTCCAGTTACCTCTCAGAAAGAAGAGATACCCTATATTCATGCAAGAAACAAGTCTTCAACAGCTTTATTCTATTTTTAGAATAGAAAAAGTGGGAATCTGTCCTTAAGCAAGCAGTAGGTCCCCACTTTTTCTATTCTAATGAACAAAATACTCTTTGGAGAAGACATATTGGCCTGAAGTGATCTCAGTCAATGCACTTTGAAACCTGTTTAAAGAAATTTTCAAAAAGAAGGAAAAGAAAGTCACAAGCAATGAACTGAAAGTTGTGAGTGTGCAATTGCTCATTTCAGATGCCAAAAATGAATACTTCTAAGACCATTTTATAAAAACACTGTAATATTTTTGTGACATGAAGAAGATAAAGACCTTGATGTTAGAGGTATGTGAAGAGTTTGAAAAATCGTTCCCTGCTCCTCTGAAAACTAAAATTGCACTGACCGTATGCCCAGCGACGACACTCTTGGATATGTGTTCCAGAAAAGTGAAAATTTATTCAAAGAGAAACTTGCACACAAACGTTTTATTCATAAATAGCTGAAAATTGGAAATTACTCAAATGTCTTTCAGTGGTGAATGGTTAAACAAACTGTGGTCCATCCCAAACTTTGGGAAATTACTCAGCAATAAAAAGAATGTACTGAGACACGCAGCGGCTTGATGAACCTTAAAGGAAATTGTGCCGAGTGAAAAATTCTATCTTAAATTGTGACATACTCCATGTTTCCATTTATATGACATTCATGAAGTAAAATGACAAAGACAGAGAATGGATTGGTCATTGTCTGGGGTTAGGGTCGGGGGGAGAGGGTAAACACCTATAAAGGGATGGCCCAAGGAGGGAGCCTGATGTAAGGATATCTTGATTGTGTTGGTGGTCACATGCAGCTGCACATGTGATGAAACTGCACGTTGATACACACAATCACAACTCATACACACAACACACACACACACACAGCACATACATACATACACACACACTACATATACATGTACACACACACACAACACATACACACACAACACATATACACGTACACACAAATGAGTGCATTAAAAAAACATAAAATCTGAACAAGCGCTATGGACTGTACTGACGTCAATTCCTGCGTGAATTTTGCACTATGGATACTTAAGTTGTTACTGCTGGTGGGCTGGGGAAGAGTGTGCAAGACTTCCCTAGTACATTTCCTTACACCTTCCCATGGATCTGTTTTTGTTTCAAAATAAGTTTTAAAAAATAATTTCATAAAATAAAAGTGTGAAAGAGAAGGAGTAACTAGACATTGACATTTGAGATAATACGTGACTCTAAACACGTATCTGTAATGCAATCAATGAATAAAATATGACAAGAGTACCTCTATTTTATTCACATTTACAAAATTAGTATCGTTTTCAAAACATCTTTTAAAAATATCTTCTCACTAGGAAAATGGGGATTGCCTGACATTTGCGACTGCTTCACATCTGTACCTAAGGTTTCTTCTTGGTGCCCACAGTGCCCTGGGCTTAATCCTATCAACACGCAAACGAATACTTGTGTGTTTCTCTTTTCACCAGCTGCTAAGTTTCTTAGTGTCAGAAAAATAGCATGGGTGAGAGTAGAACTGAATTTTTTCATTTCCTCATTCATTCTTTCCCTTGTTCATTCTTTCGCCCACCCATTCATCAATGTGTTCATTTGCTCATTCTTTCCACAAACACTGAGACCTACGACTAGGCACTAGGCATTGAGTGCTGGGTGCTGAGTGCACGGTCAGAAAGCCAGGGAGACAAGATGCATGCCCTTTGGAGTTTACATCCTTGTGAAAGAGCTAAAAAATAAAATAGAAACGCCAATCACAAAAGTAGATAAACTAATGAAGAAAATAATGGAAAATTGTGATTATCTTTCTGCAAATAGGAATAATAACTAAGGTAACGGAGAGTGACAGAGTTGGGGACTGAGACTCCTTTTGGTCAGATGGTCAAGGAGAACCTCTCTGTGGATGGCATGTTTAGGCTGGGGCCAGAAGATTGAGAAGTGAGCAGTACGAAGAGCAGGAATAGCACTCCAGGCAGAGGGAGCAGTACGCACAAAGGTCCTGGGGTAGGGAATGGTCAAGTATGCTCAGGGAGTCAGTGAAGGCCAGTGTTCAGGTCTAGGGTGGCCAGGGCTTAGTTTCCAGGGGTAGAAGTGGAGAAGCCTGAACTCACACCTTCATCTCTAGATGCTATTCCAGGGTAAAACATCACTGAGGCTCTTGCTGTGTTAATTCCTATAGGATACCAATTTGTTTAGTATCAGTACCAAATCCTGAATTTTGAGAAAAATAAAAGAACATTTTAAGGTTCAGAATCCTGCTGAGTGTATGAGTTCAACTCTGGACTTTCCCAAAGCTTGTGGTTCTCTTTGGCCTAGGTCAGGATTGAAACGCGGAGAATCATGTTAACGATGGTTCCTAAGTTGCCATATCCATTCTTGGTGGCTACAGGGGTGAGGGGTGCTGTCCTCCTGCATGACAACTCAAACCCCCTTATAACTTCCACCCTCACTTTTCAACTCTGTGGCCAAGGAGGGTCACAGGCAAGGACAGTGCTGGACACGGGGTTGGTGGGGAGAGCCTTTCCATGTCCTGCACCAATGCTGGGACAGGAGTATCAGGAGTATCAGGAGTCTGTAAGAAGTCTGAATTATCAGCAACTGAAAGTTGTGGTGTCAGAACATAGCGAGGCCGGTCGTGAAGCCGAAGCAAAGAGGGTGATTTCACACTAGTGTGTGCCCCACCGGTTCACACAGGCCTCTTTAATTCCAGCAATATCCCCTCGAGGTCAGTATTAAGTGATACAGCAGCAATGGGTAACCACCGAGCCATTTAATGCACAGGTGTGAATTTGGGACAATTTTTCTTACAGTGATGCGGGGAGCAGATTCATCAACATATGTACTAGAGGGAGAATGTTTATGTTCTGCAGAGCAAAAAAGAAAAAAATAATAATTCTTTCAACCATCAAAAGCCCAAGAAGGCGTGTTGATTTGCAGGACAGAGGGGCTTCTGGAGCGATGTGCCTGGAGCCAGGAGAGCGTCGCTGAAGCCCAAGGGATGTGCGGGGTGGGGCCGGATGTGGTGCGCATTGCCCTGGAATCATGTTCCTAAGCTCATGGAGGAGGAGCCGGGTTTCCTGTGGCAGCCGCCCCTGTGATGACACGAAGGAAAGGGATATGATCAATATCCTCTCTGAAAAGGGTGGGAAAAGGGCAACCTCCCCTGGACTCACACACAGTTTTTTCTACTTCAGCGAGAAAGAGTGTGGTCCCCACAGTTTCTGTGCACATCAGGGCCACAAACGTGGACACTCTGATTCACCTTTCAACTCCAAGGCCTGTCCTGGGACTTACAGAGTAGGTGTCAACATCGTATTTTAAGACAAATGCTTAATGGCTCCATTTCAGACATTTTCCACAATTCTCCCTCACACCCGAGGCAAGCTTAGTATAGAAAAATCTCCGCAGAGAAGTGGAAAGGTGACAGGTTTAGGTTATCTGTGAGTGTTTAACTGAAAGACTGTGGCTTCAGGACTCCTTTGGCTGCACACAGATAATTAAGAATTGAAAGTGCTCTGAATATTTGTTCATTTTTTTTTCGCCAACAGCTGATGCTCATGAAACACACAGAAAATTCACAATAGTATTTGGTCAAACCCTTTGTTCTTCCTGCTCCGCGTAAATCACAGCCTCCAGGAGGGTTCCCCGCAAACCTACAGGGTGGTTATGAAGGTGGATGAGCTCTGGGCATACTTTGGTTTTCAACTCTGCTGTTGGATTAGACACCCTCCCAGATGGAACAGCCCCACCTCTGGCTATAAATATTATAACCCCAGGGATTTCTAAGGAAATACACATTCAGTGCTGAAGGTCCCAAGTGTGAATTTAGCCTAAGGAATGTGGAACGGCAGCCCCTGCCTTTAAACTTTATAATAAGGGTCCTTCCTGGAAGCGCAGACTCCCAGGCTCAGGTGATGTTTTTGTCCTGGAAAATCAAAGATCTGGAGGGCGGCCGCCGCCAGAGCGGGTCTCGGAGCTCTTTGGCTCTGACTTCCTTCTCTGCAATTCAGTTTCCTGATGCCTGCGTGAAGAAGCAAAACACGAAAATGGCCATTGTCCCCTTCTAATTGGACAAAAGTCCAGACAGGAATAGGCCTTGAAAAAAGTGAGATTCTGCCCTGTTTTCATCTGGTCCTGACACTAGGATCCTTCTTACAATACTCAGGTGAAGAAAAAACAAGTTACATATTTTCTTTACCTGGGAATATTGTGAAATAATAAAACTTTAAACAGAGCATTACTAAACCCACACTTCAGAAAGAAAATCATTGTATTCCTACATTCCAATTCCAACATACACGCTTCCCGTCCACTCCTACATTCGTGTTCCTGAAACTGAGATGCATCTTAGAATCAGGGCTTACATTTCATGTCGTGCTCCTCTCTTGAAAAAAAATCTGTTATTGAGCTGGTTGTCTTCCATCTCATGGCGTCTGAATTAGGGAAATGTGCCACGTGTTTTTCACCATCCAATTAATTTAAACAAAAATATGCTCTGTAACTGCAAAAAGTGACTCTAAGAGCTCTGTCACAAGAATTTATTTATTCGTAGACAAAGGGATTTCCATTCTTATCAGTTGGTCTTTCGCTTATTTTTGATCATATTCTTCATGTAGGAACCCCATGTATTTCTTAGCCCACCTTGATCTTTATTGGACTGTTATATTGCTTTTTCAAAACCTTGTTACTGTTTGCAAAAAGTCTTTATTCTCTATGACTATGCTCATCATTCACTTTGAAAAAAAAATGAACTAATTTCTCCAGTGATTTGCTCCCCCTAATGCTCTGCAAAATGCCAGCTGCCTGTGGATATTTCTGGAATTGGCTACTTGAACCCAAAGGCTCTTGACTTTTGTGATAATTTTTCCCATGATCCTGGCTGTGACTGAAGCATTTTGACATGAAGAAGCACACACTGGCTGGACCTTGAGCTGCAAATGAATTTCGTGGTGGGCAGGACTGAGGGTGTCATGTTACTTTCTGTGTAAGACCACCCACTGTCTCCCTGTGAGTTCTTCACTGTCCGCCACCCACTGGGCTGTACAGCTGCTCTGGAGATGTTGTTCTTGAGCCATTTTCCTTCAAGTAGACTAGCCACTCAACAACAACACACACTTTTTTGTTTTTGAGACAGAGTCTATCGCCAGGCTGGAGTGCAGTGGCGCGATCTCGGCTCACTGTAACCTACACCTCCCGGGTTCAAGCTACACTCCTGCCTCAGCCTCCTAAGTAGCTGGAAGTACAGGCCCGTGCCACCACACCCAGCTAATTTTTGTATTTTTAGTAGAGGCAGGGTTTCACCACGTTGGCCAGGATGATCTAGATCTCTTGACCTCATGATCCACCTGCCTTGGCTTCCCAAAGTGCTGGGAACAACACACACTTTAAGATTACCGCCTTGCATCCACCACTGTGTCAGGCACGATGGGGACAAGCAGGACAACCCTTGGCGTAAAGAGATTTTGTTTTAATTTTCAGATGTAAAGGCTCTGAGCTCATGAGCCTTTATTCCACAAAGACAAGTTAGACGCACAGGAGTTCTCAGGGCATAACAGAAAAATAATGCAAGAAAGCAGTGTTCTCCTAACAGTAATTCACGCCGTGTCTTGTGTTAACCCAGATTCCTTCATCAGGACCCTGCACTCATCCCTAATTGCTGGGCGTGTGGGCTGCTAACACTTCACAGCTGCATACTTTTCTGAAGAACTGCCTTTGGCCAATGGTTTCCACTCGTCCTGAAGTATCAGGCAGCGCACACATCTAATGGTATCTGATACAGAAATACAAAAGGCTGGTTCCTTGCCTTGATGTGGGATAGGCCTGTAGTGCGGTCATGCTCCCTGTAGGGCCGGCTGAGATCAGACTCCAGGCAACGCCACATGTTCACCTGTCCCTCCCCCTGCCCCACCTCATTTCTTCCCTGTCTCTTCTCCTAAAATGCTCTTTTAGTAAATAATTTAGAATAATTCTTACTTTGGGTTTTGCCTCTAGAAAAATTAACCTATGAAAAATGTTATCTCTTTAAGAAACTTAAAAATAAAAACAAAGAAGGAAGGGAAGACAGGTAAGATTGCCCGTTATGAAGGCCTTTTTCCAGGCCTTACTGTGGAAAAGAAGCCACAATGCCACCCCTGCGAGAGCTTCCTGCCTTCAGCCACGCCACCCTGGTCTCTTTAGAAGAACGTTTCGGTAGCATCCCTCTAGAGCAAACACCACACACCATGCACCCCAAATAGCTGCCAAGAACTGGAACAGGGACAGCAGTGGCTGTCCTTCCTCTGGAGGGGGGAATCAGATTCCTGACCTATGTCCAGAGTGGGAAGTAAACTCAGGTTGAGTTTAATAGAAGGAGCATCTAGGGCTCATGCAGAGGGGAAAGGCCTTTGCCAGTCAGGTGTTCAGTGACTCTGGAGTTAGATGAGAATCTTGGCGTTCTATGAGGGAAGTCACTACAAAATGACTTTCATGGAATTCCAGAAACCCATGTCAAAAAGTATCAAGAGGAGCTCCTTTCTTTCACTGCAGTATATATAGGGATAAAATATACATTTTGAAATGAGACAGACTGACCACAGATAGAGTGAATAAGGGGGTTACAGAGGGCTAAATTCACCCTCAAGTTACGCCAGGCTTAAAGCCTGAAAGCAGGGGATGATATCCCAGCTCTGGTGACCCAACAGGCCTTTAGGTAGGTGTTGGAAATATGGGAGACAGTTAAGTAGGAAAGAAAAGAATCCCACAGTGTATGAACCTGAGCTGACTTGGTGGCCAAGGCTGGGCTGGGCTGCCTCAGGCTCCTCTGGTGTGAATTTACATTTCAAGGTATGACACTTGATCTCAAAACAGTGCAAAGCACATGAGAGCAAGCTGTGTGCATAAATTGGTTTCAGCTCACAAAACCAATTAAATACAGATAAAAACACATTTCTTTTAAATAGAACTGGCCTCCCAAGTTATGAAAATGTAGGCATCCTGACATGATGTTTCAGAGCCCTTCAGTGTAAGAACAACCAGACCCATCTTTGTCATTCTTTGTTTCTCCATCCATTCCTTTCTCAACCAAGGATGAACAGGGAAAGATAAGAAAAAAGAGAAAGACTAAGTGACTCTGGAACTGAGAGGCAGTCAGACCTGGATGATGGGTGGATGGATGGCTGGATAAGTGCATACATGAGGAGAGAGAGCAAAAGGGGAAATGGGAGATGGGGAGGCATACATTTATTTATAGATGGAGAATGAAAATAGCAGTTTTGTCTCCATAGAAAAAGCATTCCTGAGAATGAAGTCAACACAGGAAAAAAATAACAAAGACCAGAGAGGGACAGATGCCTGAAGACTCACGTGAACTACTGGGTCCACTATAATATAGTAGGAACAAGAGTAAGCTAAAAATCAGTTTCAGAGTTTGCCTGGGAAGCAGGAGAACCTGTGAGTGGCCAATGTGCCTACCTGAGTATGTTCACTTAAACATTTCTGCCCAAGCCAATAAATTTCATTTCCCATTGTCTTAGTTCCTCATGTGTCAAGTGTGTTGGGGGGGATTAATTTAATATTTGAAATGTCATATGATTCTTTTTTAAAATTATTATACTTTAAGTTCTGGGGTACATGTGCAGATCATGCAGGATTGCTACATAGGTATACGCATGCCATGGTGGTTTGCTGCATCCATCCCCCCATCACCTACATTAGGTATTTTTCCTAATGTTATTCCTCCCCAACCTCCCCAACCCCTGCTATTCCTCCCTTAGCCCTCCCACACCCCAACAGACCCCAGTGTGTGATGTTCCCCTCCCTGTGTCCATGTGTTCTCATTGTTCAACTCCCACTTATGAGTGAGAACATGTGGTGTTTGGTTTTCTGTTCTTGTGTCAGTTTGCTGAGAATGGTGGTTTTCAGCTTCATCCATGTCCCTGCAAACAACATGAACTCATCTTTTTTATGTCTGCATAGTATTCCATGGTGTATACATGCCACATTTTCTTCATCCAGTCTATCTTTGATAGGCATTGTGGTTAGTTCCAAGTCTTTGCTATTGTAAACAGTGCCACAGTGAACATATGTGTGCATGTGTCTTTATAACAGAACAATTTATAATCCTTTGGGTATATACCCAGTAATAGGATAGCTGGGTCAAATGGTGCTTCTATTTCTAGATCCTTGAGGAATCACCACACTGTCTTCCACAGTGGTTGGACTAACTTACATTCCCACCAACAGTGTAAAAGTGTTCCTGTTTCTCCAAATCCTCTCCGGCATCTGGTGTCTCCAGATTTTTTAATGATCGCCATTCTGACTGTTGTGAGATGGTTTCTCAATGTGTTTTGATTTGCATTTCTCTAATGACCAATGATGATGAGCATTTTTTCATATATTTGTTGGCTGCATAAATGTCTTCTTTTGAAAAGTGTCTGTTCATATCCTTCACCCACTTTTTGATGGGGTTGTTTGTTGTTTTCTTGTAAATTTGTTTAAGTTCTTTGTAGATTCTGGATATTAGCCCTTTGTCAGATGGGTAGATTGCAAAAATTTTTTCCTATTCTGTTGGTTGCTGGTTCACTCTAATGATAGTTTCTTTTGCTGTGCAGAAGCTCTTAAGTTTAATTAGATACAATTTGTCTGTTTTGTCTTTTGTTGCCATTGCTTTCAGTGTTTTAGTCATGAAGTCCTTGCCTATGCCTATGTCCTGAATGGTTTTTCCTAGGTTTTCTTCTAGGGTTTTTACAGTGTTTGGTCTTATGTTCATATATTTAATCCATCTGGAGCTAATTTTTGTATAAGGTGTTAGGAAGGGGGCCCAGTTTCAGCTTTCTGCACATGGCTAGCCAGTTTTCCCAACACCATTTATTAAACAGGGAATCCTTTCCCCATTGCTTGTTTTTGTCAGATTTGTCAAAGATCAGATGGTTGTAGATGTGTGGCATTACTTCCAAGGCCTCTGTTCTGAAATGTCATATAATTCTTTTAAATCAAGTTTTACTCATTGTTCTTTCATTACTCTTTCAAAATTTAGGTTTCAGATTCCATTTAATTTTATTCTGTATTGGCACAACCCATAATAAATTATCTTAAATTCTCACCTATCACTGCTCATTTGTTTACCTTTATTTATTAAAGATTTTCTTATACAAAAAATGTAATGATTTTATGATGGTGAATACTGTTGAGGTTTTCTTCATTTTGTTTCTTATATTAAAAAAATAATCCAACTGGGTGCAGTGGCTCACTTCTGTAATCTGAGCACTTTGGGAGGCCGAGGTGGGTGGATCATTTGAGGTCAGGAGTTCGAGACCAGCCTGGCCAACATGGTGAAACTCCACCTCTACTAAAAATACGAAAATTATCCAGGCATGGTGGCAGGTGCCTATAGTCCCAGCTACGTGGGAGGCTGAGGCTGGAAAATCACCTGAACCCAGGAGATGGAGGTTGCAGTGAGCTGAGAACATGCCACTGCACTCCTGCCTGGGTGACAAAGTGAGACTCCATCTCAAAAAATAAAACAAAGCCTATCTAATCTGATGGCATATAAAAAGCTTGGAAACCATCACTTCTGTCCTCACAAAAGGAAAAAGCTAAAGAAATTGAAAATCAACTCTCTTCAAGATTCAACAGAGATTAATGTCACAGGGTAAATGCTGCCCCTAAAACTGTAGAGGCAATCAAATACGGAGAATCATAGCTTACTGGGAGAAGAGAGTGCTGCTGCAGCCAGTGACTCATAGGAAAACTTAAGGGGTAACAGACTAATTGCTGAAGTTTGAGTGTTTTCTCCTGGAAATCCAGGCTTATGGGGACACACACTTTCATGAATTTAATCCCCAGGAATTTCATCACATCCTCAGAGTGAAGATCAGAGAATATTTTCTTCCTAATTCCACTGGGAGATGGGAAAAGTAACCATTTGGAAATATGCTCAGAGTATTCTGTTCTCCATAATGAAGACCTGCCCTCAAAACACACAAAGCAAAACAAAAACTGTTTTATCAGAGCCTTTCTCAACATGGATTAAGGGCAACATCCAACTCCAGCCTCTTCTAATCTCACTGTTCTAAGTGGTTGGGGAAGTGGAGAAGCATTTGTGCAGGTCACAACTTGGAGGAACAGATCCACTAACAGACTGAGATCTAATCACAGAATTACGGAATGCTTCCTCTCACCACACAGTTTATCACCACTTCAACAGGGCTCCAGGGAATAACAGAAGATAACAGCTGAAAGAACTGTTAATGTCAGATCTTATTTAAAAAAAAAAAAAAGTCTCTGGGGGAACTGAAAGAAAACAAGAGACACCCAAAAAATGACACCAGGGGATATTTACCCTCTGACACCTACAACTGAAGCAAATAAAAGATGTCCTAACTTCTACTTAGAAGAATTTAAAAACCTCACACTCAAGGCCTATTTATTTGTTTCTTTTAGTTAATACATTATCTTTGGTTTCAACAAAAAATTTACAAAACATACTAAAAGACAAAAACAAAAACAAAATTAAAAACCCAGTCTGAAGAGAAAAACCAAGCATCAGAAGCAGACCCAGATACAGCAGAGATTTTGGAATTATTAGACCAGGAATTAAAAATAACTATGATAATATACTAAGGGCCCTCTTAAAAAAAAAAAAAGTCAGTGCACAAGAACAGATAGGTAATGTAGGCAGAGAGACGAAAACTCTAAAAAAGATTAAAATAAAATGCTAGAAATGAAAAACACTGTAACAGAAATGAGGAAGAATGCCTTTGGTGAATACATCAGTAGACTGGGTATGGCTGACAAAAGAATCTGTAAGCCTGAACACATGTTACTAGAAAACTTCTCAAACTAACAAGGAAGGGAAAAATAATAAAAGAAAATGAATAGAATATTCAAGAACCGTGAAACAATTTCGAAAGATGTAACATATGTGTAATGGGAATAATGTAGGAAGAGAAATGAAAGAAAGAATGAAGAGAAGAAATATTTGAAGTAATAATGGCTGAGAATTTTACAAAACTACAGGTATTGATCGACTTACAACCTATGCAACTTGCGACCATTCAACTTTACGACCACAATCACTAGCCACGACTGCTCCACGTCTGGCAGCACAAAAGTTGCCCAGCTGGGCGTATGACAGTGAGGACCAGCTTCTGGCAGCACTACCATCTCCGCGTGCACATAGCCTACTCAACTTACGACCAAATCGTGTTACGACCTGTCTGTCAGAACCAATCGTGGTCGTAAGTCGAGGACTAGCTGTAATTACAGACACTGACTACAAATCCAGGAAGCTCAGAGAACATCAAGCAGGCCAAATACCAATAAAATCTATACTTAGATATATCATATTCAGACTGCATAAAATCAGAGACAAAAAGAAAACCTTGAAAGAAGCCAGGTGGGAGGGCGTACCACATTACCTATAAAGAAACAAGAAAAATAATTATATCTGATTTCTTTTAAGAAACAATACAAAGGCCAGGCATGGTGGCTCATGCCTGTAATCCCAGCACTTTGGGAGGCTGAGGTAGATGGATCACGAGGTCGAGAGATTGAGACCATCCTGGTCAACATATTGAAACCCCGTCTCTACTAAAATATAAAAATTAGCTGGGCGTGGTGGTGCGTGCCTGTAGTCCAAGCTACTCGGGAGGCTGAGGCAGCAGAATTGCCTGAACCCGGGAGGCGGAGGTTGCAGTGAGCCGAGATCGCGTCACTGTACTCCAGCCTCGTGCTCTGGTGACAGAGCAAGACTCTGTCTCAAGGAAAAAAAAAAAAAAAAAGGAAAGAAACAATTCAAACAAAAAGAGAGTGGAGGAAATATTGAAAGTCTTGGGAAAAAAAAAGCCACACACACACACACCAACCTAGAATTCTGTATCCACTAAAATTACCCTTCAGAAGTGAAGGAGAAATAGACTTTGTCAGACAAGCAAACATTAAAAGAATTTATCATATAAGTTGACCTTGAATCCTGGGATTTTGTTATACAGTTCACTAAATAATATTTTATGAAAAGGCTTATGCATTTTATCTCTACACCCACAGAAAATGTAACTTGCTGTATCAGTCAACGTGTCCCTCAGAATCTCAGCACTAAACTTTATTTATTTCTTCTTCTTTTTTTTTTTTTTTCTTAAAGTTTCGTGATACACGTGCAGAACATGCAGGTTTGTTACATAGGTGTACCTGGGCCATTGTGGTTTGCTGCACCTATAAATCCATCATCTAGGTTTTAAGACCCACACACATCAGGTATTTGACCTAACACTCTCCCTCCCTTGCCTCTTACCCTACAACAGGCCCTGGTGTGTGCTGTTCCCTTCCCTGGGTCCATCTGTTCTCATTGCTCAACTCTCACTTATGGGTGAGAACATCAGTGTTTGGTTTTTTGCTCCTGTGTTAGTTTGCAGAGGATAATGACATCCAGCTTCAACCATGTCCCTGCAAAGGACATGATCTCATTCTTTTTTATGGCCGCATAGTGTTTCATGGTATATATGTAACACATTTTCTTTATCCAGTCTATCACTGACGGGCATTTGGATTGGTTCCATGTCTTTGCTATTGTAAATAGTGCTGCAATAATCAAATGTGTGCATGTGTTTTTACAGTAGAATGGTTTATATTCCTTCAGGTATATACCCAATAATAGGATTGCTGGGTCAAATGGTATTTCTGGTTCTAGACCCTTGAGGAATTGTCCCACTGTCTTCTACAATAGTTGAACTAATTTAGTTTCCCACCAAAAGTGTAAAAGTGTTTCTATTTCTCCAGAACCTCCCCAGCATCTATTGTTTCTGGACTTTTTAATAATCGCCATTCTGACTGGTGTGAGATGGTTTCTCCTCGTGGTTTTGATTTGCATTTCTCTGATGATCAGTGATGATGAGCTTTTTTCATATGTTTTAAATGTCTTCTTTTAAGAAGTGTCTGTTCATATCCTTTGCTCACTTTTTGATGGGTTTTTTTTTCTTGTAAATTTGTTTAAATTCCTTGTAGATTCAGGATATTAGCCCTTTGTCAGATGGGTAGATTGCCAAAATTTTCTCCCATTCTTTAGATTGTCTGTTCATGTTGATGCTAGTTTCTTTTGCTAGCACTGAATTTTAAATGCTGACCTACTTATTATTGCTTTATACTGGGTTGAACGTGGACAGTGTCTTAGACAAATATGTTTCAGGAATCACCACTCTTCTCTTCTCCCTTCACTCCACCCACGCCTACACCTGCCCTGAGTGGCTGCAGTTGTCAACAATGTGAAAGGTAGGAAATTTAATTATAGCCATCAAAAAAAAAATGTGAAGTTAAGTGAAGCTAAAGCAGTGCAGTTACAGTCCACCCTGCACTGTGGCTTTGGTGGTACAAGAGAACTCAAAGCTGACACTACTTTTATTTACATGTATCTCCGTTTAAAACAGCAGAAATTATCACTACTGGAGTATTGAAGGGGAAGTGTGAAAATGTCTAAGCTTACCCCTAGCCCCCCAGAAGTTCCATATTTTGGTACAAAACATGAGCTGAGGAGCGTTCACTTCAATCATGCACAGTGTCATCTCTGGTCTGTGCAATGCCCTCCTCTTATTTCTATTGATTGATTCATTCACTCATCTGTTGTTTTGCACTTTCTTCTTATAATCATTATTATTCTCCTTTCCCAAAAGGAATACATTCTAATATTTGTAATAAATGTCCTTGTATATGTACATATCATTGAACAAGAAGGACTTTTTTCTTTTAGAGTAGTTTCTGACTTCTAGAAAAGCTGAGAAGATAGTACAGAGAGTTCCCATATACCCCACACCCTGTTTCCTCTATTATTGACATCTTACCTTAATAGGACATATGTGTCACACTAATCAATCAATACTAGTGTATCATTATTCATTAAACTCCATACTTTTTATTCAGATTTCTTTAGTTTTTCCTTAATGTTCTTTTTCTGTCCCAGGATCCCATCCAGGACACCATGTTATATTTAACCATCATCTCTCCTTTGCCTTCTCTGCTCTGCTACAGTTTCTCAGACTTTCCTTGTTTTTGTTGACCTTGACATTGAGGAGTACTGATCATGAATTTTGTAGAATGCCTCTCATTCTGAGTTTGTCTGCTGTTTTTCTCATGATTAGACAGGGGTTGTGAGTCTGTGGGGAAACAGCTGAAGCGCTATTCTCAACGCATCATACAAGGGTGCATGTCATGAATATGGCTTATCATGGACGATGTTACAAATACAAGCACCAGAATACAAAGAAGAAAATTAGCATTTCTATTGTAATGCTTGTTTCCGTTTTGGCCACAAGACTAGAGTTGATACTTAGATACTTATTTCTGTCGCTACCCATTCCATGTTCTTTTGTCCTCAGCCAGCACTTCAGTGGCCTTTGTAGTGACCCAAACTTTTATTCCCAAAGAGTCTGAGTGATTACTATTTCTGGCTAATTTGATCGCAGAAATCTGTTTGCTTTTATTGCTAAATATGGGAGTTCTAGGAGATTTCTCAGAAAATCCCCTGGGTTCCAGACATAATCCTCACCACAAAGAAGCAGCAACCTTATTTCTATTGATAACCAGGACCCACATCAGGACCAAAAAAAGGAATCACTAGTTCGCCCATCGTTTCAGTGGCTACATTAATGGTTCCAATTCAAGACCGGGGCCATTGTGTTTTCTGGTTGAATTAACCCTCTTTCTTTAGACTCCTAAAATAGCAGAGCTGAATTTTCTGGACTGAAGCAAGAATTCTATGAGTAGACCATTAGCAGTGATAGAGAGGTTCCGTTCCTGCTGTCATCCCTTGGCTCCCAAATGTGAATTTCAGCTATGAGAGAACACGTACTATATATTGGTCACTGGTCTAGAGCATACAGGTCATGACATGACCCACCAGCCCTCAAGTTTTTTGTCACATGGCTGTTGCATTAATGGAGTCTCAGACAGGTTATTTCAGCATTCTTTCAGGACAACTTTTTAGGGTGATGAGGTACATGGCAATAATGATGCCCAATCAATCTGTTTTCTTTCTCTTCTTTTTTCTTTTTTTGAGTTGGAGTCTCGCTCTGTTGTGCAGGGTGCAGGATGGAGTGCAGTGGCACGATCTCGGCTCACTGCAAACTCTGCCTCAAGGGTTCAAGTGATTCTCCTGTCTCAGCTTCCCTAGTAGCTGAGATTACAGGCACATGCCACCATGCCTCACTAATTTTTGTATTTTTAGCAGAGATGAGGTTTCACTATGTTGGCCAAGCTGGTCTCAAGCTCCTAACCTCAAGTGATCCACCTGCCTTGGCCTCTCAAAGTGCTGGGATTACAGGCATGGACCACTGCTCCTGGCCTGGACCTGTATTCTTGTAAAAGAGATATCCTGGTCAGAAGCAACACAAAATGGTAACCAATGGCAGTAAATAAGATATTGTATAAATTCACAGATATTGATGCTGGAAAAAGCTTCATAATCAAAGAAGAAAAATCCACATCCAGAATAAATGTCTATATCTAGTAAGGAAACATCACTGACCTGCCACATTGGAAAGAACTATGTATCAGTTAGGGTCCCTGCAGGAAACAGATGGCATCCACAAGGGTTAATTAAGGAAAATTAAATAATGGGCTATTTACAAGGATATGATTCAAGGTGTAGAAAACTCATAAAGGTTGGTTCAGCTGGGGAGATGTTACCTGCTTTGGCCTGGAGTTGGGGAGCAGCAAGGAGCAGCTACAGAGTTGGAGCACCTGCTTATAGGAGCGGCACACCCCATGGGAGTGCTGGCTTTAGACAGAGGCAACCTTTCGGGGAGAGACCTGGGGAGTGGAATCCTCTGCTCTACTCTGCTCTTGTCCTCAGCCCTCCTTCTCATGTTCACCGTTAATCAAAGCCACCCAGAAGTCTGAGGATAAGAGAGCCTGCTGAGTAGTCTCCGTAGGCTCCACAGGTCAGCCTTTGGGAGCACGAGCATGTCAGAGAAAGCAGAAGCCAAGTGGTGAGTGGGAAGTGGAGCTGGAGGTCTACATAGAAATCCTCTACTCCACCCTTTTCACTGGGCAGTCTCCATCCCCTCCTTTTTCCAGATGAAAGTCCCTAACAGAAAAAACACACAAATTTCCATTAGCTGCTTATCACACAGGAGATGTTAGTAAGGTTACCCTCCTTTCTCATGACTTAACAATTGGCTCTCACCAATACTTTTCATATAATATTCCAAGGGGATTGAATAGAAGAAGTAATAATCGGCATGAATCACAGCTGCTCTAGTAACCCCTTTTGTAGCTGGACATGAGGCCAGGGCTGATGGCAAAGGAAGCTGTGTTCATTCACCCTAGCTGCAATAGAGATCTGACTACAAGAGGGAAGGAAGACTTGAATGTATTGATTGGAAGTGTGGTTTGCTTCACCCATGTTAGGAATGTGCATGTGGAAGATGTAGTTATTAGGAATACAGGATCAGAAGACCCAAGGTAGAACACTTGCCCTTTCTCCAAAAAATGACTGTTTCATTAAAATACCAAAAAGTACTATGAAGCAAAACTATCTTCAAAGGGAACCTAGGCATTGACCGACTTGCTGGGACTGCTGGCGGAGTGGCGCATGGGGACAAAGGGTAGGGGGAGTTGTTACTTGGTCAGAACTCAGAGACAAGGGACAACTTAAGACCAAATTAAAACACTGAGTCATGTTTAGTTTGCAGCTGGTTGTAACCCAGTCTGTTGACCCTAAAATGAGATCTGGGAATGAAAAGTAGAGGGTCTGGAATGTTGTGTTCAAAAATCACCCTTCCGTCATCCCTCATTGTCCCCATTCTCTGATCCACTTTTTTGGCAAGTAATGGCTTTGTCCCAGGAGGAAGGCAGCCTGATCCTAACTGATCTGTCACATTCAGAAGCAGAGTCCTACCTAGAGTTAGGGCTCTTTCCAATCAGCCTGGAGACCTCATCACCAGGATTTGTCACTGGGATAGGACAATGGCAAAGACATGTCTTGAGGACAGAACTGGTATAGTCAGGATTAAAACTGAGATTGGTGGAATGTCTGATCAGTCCACAGACTTGGGTATCAGTGTCCTTCAAAAATGGCTTGGAGGCAATTAGGGCCTCCTCTTCTCTTGTGATTATCAGACACTTGTGATTACCAGAAGGCTGGATAAAGTATGTTTAGCTGATATAACATACTAAAGGCTGGGGACTTTTGCAGAGAAAGCCCTGGCCAGATGATGATCTGATTCAGAAAATGCATGCCAGCTCCACTTAGACTAAGTAAAATATAGAGATATTTCAAGTCTAAAACTCTGTCCTTCACCTAAGGAGATAAAATCTGACCAGGTTCTGTCCATCTTCTGTTTTTAAAGCTGATCAAAGAGGTAGGGACAGAAAGAAACCAAATATCCACAGAAAGAGTAAGGAAGAAAAAATCTTAGAGACACGTTGGTGACACCAGCCAAGTCTGAGTAGCTAGGGCCAGTGTGGAGATAGCAGGTCAGATGGGAGCTGCCATGGAAGCTTCCAGCTTCAGGTAGCAGTGCAGGAGAACCCCTTCCCAAGCCTGTATTCATTGTCTACAGCTGCTATAACCAGTTACCAGAAACTCAAGGGGTTAAAACAACACAAATTACATTCTATCATTCATAAATTCCAAAAGAGTCTTGCTGAGCGAAAATCAATATAATGACAGGACTGCATTTCTTTCTCAAGACTCCCAGAGGGAATCCTTCTCGTTTGTATTTCCAGCCTCCCAAGGCCACAGTCTTTCTTGGCTGGTCACCCTTTTCTACCTCCAGAGCCAGCGACAATGGGTTGTGTTCTTACATTGTATCACTCCACCTTTTCTCCTCTTCTTTCTCTTCCACATTTAAAAACCCTTGAGATTATACTGGGCTCTACTGGTTTATGCAGGTTAATCTCCATGTTTTAAGGTTGGTTGGTTTGGAAGCTGATTTTGCTTCCTTAGTTTTTCTTGCCAAGCTATATGACACACTATGGCTTCTAGGGACGGCGTTGTAGAAATCTTGGGGGTGAATAGAAACCATTATTGTACTTACCACAAATTCACTTAAGAAGCGATAGGTGAACTAGCAGCTGAACCTCAACACAGGAATCCACCTGGATCTTCTATCATGAAGAAGAAAAGGCTATCTCACTCAAGAAAGCAGGAAAGCGGCAGGAGAGCTGAGTTCTCCCTGAGCCCTACCACAGTAGGGTCACACCAAGCCAACCCACATTTTATTCTTCCCAGAGCATCAAGTAGGTCCTCAAGTGAAATGCCTATGAAAACATAAGAGGTTGGAACTCAAGGTACTAGAAGCGGGTCACAAGTGACAGATGTGTTCTTGACAATAAATGACAGAGAGCTGAGCCACTGCCTAAGGTAAAGGCAGGACAGGCTGGGTCAGTTTGGCTTAAGAAGCAAAACCCACCTAACCGTGCCTCCGTGGTCATCTGTAAGGGAGAGTGCAGGGATGCTAAAAAGGGAGATGGCACGTAGGGTGGGCACAGAAGCAGAACCTGGGGAATGTCAGGGCTGAGGAAAACAGTTTCCATTCCTCAGTTGTTTTCTTAGGTTGCTTCCCCCAGAAGCCAACCATGAAGCAAAGATTTGAGAATAAGATTTTATGAGAGGTGATATCAGCAAACACTGCTACAGGAGGGGCATAGGACATGGAAGGGAAGGCAGCCAATGTAGTGTGCCTTCGTTGTCCTGACAGGGGGTGAGAGAATCTGGGGCACTTATCTATCAATTTTTACTTATCGTTGAAGTCTCTCCCAAGGCATTAACCTCCCATCACTTTGGCCTGCCCTGCATGTGGGCTGAGCATGTCTCCCTCGCCAGAGGAAGCCTAGGGCAGGGAGCAACATGCACGAATGGTAACGACGGATCTGAGCACAGCATCAGCAGCATCTGCTTCAAGGATGGAGGAAGGAATGATGAAAAATCCCAGGGGTGGGGAGGGTTATAAACAAGAAGACTCAGAGGTTCCGGATGGAAGACTCAGGTCTATCCCCAGGGTTCTTTTCAGAGTTCTAGCCCAGTATGGCGAGCAGCATGCAGAAATGAATACTAACTACTCTTCATATTTGCCTCCCATGTGCAGATACCACAGAAAGATGAAGGCTGAACAAAGCCAAGCAGTAATGGTACATAGTAATTAATCTTCTGTGGTGGTATGTATAAAGTCCCCCCAACCAAATGGGGCCTGAGGGTTTTATTTTGATAGCTCCTTGGTAATGGACAGTGGAAGGAAAAGGATACATGGAAAAGAATACTTCAGGGATGGGATTTAAGTTGTCTTCAGACTGTGAGCAACACAGGACAGAAGAGAATCCAGAGAAATCTAAGCCATGTTCATTGTCTAATATCAAAGTCATGCAAAAACACATTGAACAGAGGTTAATTAAGAGTATAATATCTGAATCCTACAGACCTATAAATCCTCCATTGTCATGGTCCAGAAGGAATACAGCCAGCACAAAGCCAATAAAAATGCTTAAGAAGATAAGTACATTTCCACTTGAATTGAGGACACGTTGGACTGCTTGCTAAGGAATAGTAGCTTTAAGTAAAGGACTGTCAGAGTGTCCTTAGCTGGTTAGAACAAAGACACAATTGGCTTTCATTTCCCTGTTGGCTTTTATCAATTTACAAAGAGGCCTTGAGGCAAAGGAAAAGGTTAATGAGGATGTGAAACAGATAGTGGCATTTGTTTATTTAGATGAGATAATTATTTTCACAGTGCAAGAAGAATAGAAGGAAGGTCTTTTGGATATCTGGTCCCCTCAGGAGAATAGTTTGATGTTGTCCTCAGACATGTGTCAAGTTCCCTACACCTCTGTTAGTAGACACCGAGGTCCCAGCCTGGAGACAATATCTACCTTGAAACTATCCATGATCAACAATGGCCATGAACCACCAACTGTAGCAAACTAAAAAAAAAAAAAAAAAAATTGCTTCGGGCTTTCTAGAGGTTTTTAGGGTATTCCTAGATTACTGAACTCACAATATCTTAAATTTGGAAGACTGAGCCCTTCCAAAAAAGAAAGGAAAAGACCACAGGATAAAGGATATTTATTATCATCAATTGGCCTCAATCCATTAATTATAAAGAATTTTAAAATATCTTAGGGAGTTTTATCCGATGTTTGCAGAGGAGTAATTCCAGATTGGTAAGTAACCCAACTATTTAAAGCAGACTTTTTAAATGCTTAATTCTTTTTCAAATAATTTTATTAAGCTCAGGCATACATCTGTAGGTTTGTTACGTAAGTAAACATGTGTCATGGAAGTTTTTGTATAGATTATTTTATTACCCGGGTATTAAGCCTAGTAGCAGTAGTTATTTTCCTCACTGAGAGTGTGTGTTCTTTCCCTCTATGTATCCTTTTGTTCTCATCATTTAGCTTCCACTTATAAGTGAGAACGTGTAGTCTTTGATTTTCTGTTCCAACCCAAGTTTGCTAAGGATGATGGCCTACAGCTTCATCCATGTCCCTGCAAAGAATATAATATTATTCTTTTTGTTTTTTTCCTGAGACAGAGTCTCACCCTGTTGCCCAGGCTGGAGCGCAGTGGTGCAATCTCGGCTCACTGCAACCTCTGCCTCCCCGGGTTCAAGCAATTCTCCTGCCTCAGGCACCCACCACCACCCCAGCTAATTTATATATTTTTAGTAGAGACAAAGTTTCACCATGTTGGCCAGACTGATCTCGAACTCCTGACATCAGGTGATCCACCCAGCTGCACCTCCCAAAGTGCTGGGATTACAGGCATGAGCCACTGCACCTGGCAGATATTGTTCCTTTTTATGGCTGCATAATATATCATGGTGCATATGTACCACATTTTCTTCATCCAGTCTATCACTTATGGGTATTTACGTTGATCCATGTTGTTGCTATTGTGAACAACATGAATATGCATTCATGTGTCTTTATAATAGAATGACTTACATTTCTTTGGGTATATACCAAGTAATGAGATTGGTGGGTCTAATGGTATTTCTGTCTTTAGGTCTTCAAGGAATGGCTGAACAATGGTTGAACTAATTTATACTCCCACCAACTGTGTAAAAGCATTCCTTTTTCTCTGTAATCTCACCAGCACGTGTTGTTTGGCTTTTTGATAATACCCATTCTGACTGCAGTGAGATGGTATCTCATTGTGGTTTTGATTTGCATTTCTGTAATGATTAGTGATGTTGAGCTTTTTTTATTCATATGATTCTTGGCCATATGCATGCCTTCTTTTGAAAAGTGACTGTTCATGTCCTTTGCCCAGTTTTTAATAGGGTTGCTTTTTTTTTTCTTGTAAATTTGTTTAAGTTCCTTATAGATGTTGGATATTAGACCATAGTCAAATGCATAGCTTGCAAAAATTTTCTCCCATTCTGTGGGTTGTCTGTTTACCCTGTTGATAGTTTCTTTTGCTGTTCAGAAGCCCTTTAGCTTAATTAGGCCCCATTTATCAATTTTTGCTTTTGTTGCAATTGTTTTTGGCTCCTTCATCATAAAACCTTTACTCATTCCTATGTCCTGAATGGTATTGCCTAGGCTGTCTCCCAGGAGTTTTAGTTTTGGGTTTTACATTTAAGTCTTTAATCCATCTTGAGTTAATTTTTACATATGATGTAAGACAGGGATCCAGTTTCAATTTTCTGCATATGACTAGACAGCACCATTTGTTGAATAAGGCATTCTGTTCTCATTGCTTGTTTTTGTCAGATTTGCTGAAGATCAGATAGTTGTAGGTATGTGGTCTTATTTCTGGGTTCTCTATTCCATTCCATTGATCTATGTGTCTGTTCTTGTACCAGTCAGCACCATGACGTTGTTTATTACAGCCCTGCAACATAGTTTCAAGTCAGGCAGCATGATGCCTCCAGTTTTGTTATTTTTGCTTAGGGTTACCTTGCCTATTTGGGCTCTTTTTGGTTTCATATAAATTTCAAATTAATTTTTTCTAGTTCTGTGAAGAATGTCAATCATAGTTTAACAGGAATAGCATTGAATCTATAAATTGCTTTGGGCAGTTATGACCATTTAAGGAGTATTGATTCTTCCTATCCATGAGCATAGAACATTTTTCCATACGTCTGTGCCATCTTTTGAACAGTGGTTTATAGTTCTCCTTGTTCTTTCTCTTTCATCTCCCTGGTTAGGTGTATTCCCAGGTATTTTATTCTTTTTGTGGCAATTGTGAATGGGATGATGTTTCTGATTTGGATCTCAACTTAACTGTTGTTAGTGTATGGGAATGCTAGGAATTTTTGCACATTGACTTCATATCCTGAGACTTTGCAGAAGGTGCTTATAAGATTAAGAAGCTTTGGGACTGAGACAATGGGGTTTTCTATATATAGAATCATCTAGATATAGAATCATTGCCATCTGCAGTTTGTCTTCCTTTCTTCCTGTTTGGATGCCCTTTATTTCTCTCTCTTGCCTGATTTCCCTGGCCAGGCCAGAACTTCCAACACTATGTTGAATAGGAGTGGTGAGAGAGGGCATTTTTGTCGTGTGTCAGTTTTCAAGGGGAACACTTCGAGATTTTGCTCTCTCAGCATGATGTTGGCTGTGGGTTTCTCATGCATGGCTCTTATTATTTTGAGGTATGTTCCTTCAATACTTAGTTTATTGAGAGTTTTAACATAAAGTGATGTTGAATACTGTTGAAAGCCTTTTCTGCATCTATTGAGAATATCATGTAGTTTCTGCCTTTAGTTCTGTTTATGTGATGAATCACAATTATTGATTTTCATATGCTGAACCAACCTTGCATCCTGGGAATGAAGCCTATGTGATCATTGTGGGTACGTTTTTTGATGTGTTCCTAGATTCAGTTTGCCAGTATTTTGTTGAGGATTTTTTCATCAATGTTCATCAGGGATATTGGCCTGAAGTTTTCTTTATTTGTTGTGTCTCTGCCAGGTTTTGGTATCAAAATGATGCTGGCTTTATAGAATGAGTTCAGGAGGAGTCACTCTTTTTCAACTCTTTGGAATAGTTTCAGTTATAAATGGTACCAGCTCTTCTTTTACATCTGGTAGAATTCAGCTGTGAAACCATCTGGTCCTGGGCTTTTTTTGGTTGGTAGGCTATTTATCATTTAAGAACTTGTTATTTATTTTTACTTTAAAAGCCAGATATATTTTTAAAAGATCATGCTTATAATAAGTAAATTACATAGTAAGAAAACATCAAAATAAAGTAGATAAATAAAAAGGTACACTGGAAAAATTCAAGAACAGCAAGGACAGTTTCTAATGTTGGAAGAAAGAGAAAGAGACATTAAAATTATTTTTTCAAGTAAAGGTTTCTGTCAGTTGAAGTAGTTAGCATTGGCTTATTTTCTCCTGTATCCAAAGCAGGCTTTTCCTGCACTGGTTTCTGGGGAGGTGTTCAGTCTTCCACCCTGTACAGGTGATACATTAACATGATGGCCACTGCTGAGATGGCAGGGATCACCTAGTTGGTCCACCAACTGGGACTAGAATCAACAGTAGTGATAAGAGTTTCTGAAAGCTTGTTTAACTTAAGTTTATCATCTGGATGAGCTCCTCAGTGATATATATTTTGGACAATTTCTGGCATCTGTAGAGTGCCTGCCATCCTCAAAGTTTTCTGTAGAATCATCTCCAGCTTGTTCCATTAAGACTTCTTCCCCACCAGGATGCTCAGGGATTCAATTTCTTCCTGGTTCAGTCTTTGGGAGGGTGCGTATGTTGAGGAATTTATCCATTTCTTCTAGGTTTCCTAATTTATGTACATAGAGGTGTTTATAATATTTTCTGATGACTGTTTGTGTTACTCTGGGGTCAGTGGTAATAATTCTCTATATTTTATCTGTGTTTATTTAAATGTTCTCTCTTTTCTTCTTTATTAGTCCAGCTAGTGGTCAATCTATTTTATTAATTATTTTTTTTCAAAAAACCAGCTCTTGGATTCATTCATATTTTGAATGGTTTTGTTGTTGTTTTTGTTATTAACTTCTTCAGTTTCACTCTGAGCTTGGCTATTTCTTGTCTTCTGCTAGCTCTGGGGTTTGCTATCTCTTGGTTCTCTAGTTCTTTTAGTTGTGATATTAGGGTGTCGATTTGAGAACTTTCTAGATTTTTGATGTGGGGATTTTAATGCTATGAATTTCCCCATTAACACTGCCTTAGCTGCATCCCAGAGATTCTGGTGTTGTATCTTTGTTCTCATTTCTTTCAAAGAACTTCTTGATTTCTGCCTTAATTTCATTATTTACTCAGAAATCATTCGGAAGCAGGTTATTCAATTTCCATGTAATTGTATGGTTTTGAGTTAATTTCTTAGTCTTGATTTCTGATTTGATTGTGCTGTGGTCCAACAGACTATTTGTTATCATTTCAGTTCTTTTGCATTTGCTGAGGAGTGTTGCATTTTCAATTATGTGATTAGTTTTAGAGTAAGTCCCATGTGGCAATGAGAAGAATGTATTTATCTTGATTTGGGGTGGAGAGTTCTGTAGATATCTATCAGTTCCAGTTGATCCAGAGCTTAGTTCAGGTCCTGAATATTCTGTCTAGATGATCTGTCTAATATTGTCAGTGGGCTGTTAAAGTCTCCCACTATTATTGTGTGGGAGTCTAAGTCTCTTTGAAGGTCTCTAAGAACTTGCTTTATGAATCTGGGTGCTCCTGTGTTGAGTGTATATATATATTTAGGATAGTTAGCTCTTCTTGTTCAATAGAACCCTTTACCATTAGGTAATGCCTTTCTTTATCATTTTTGATCTTTGTGTTTTAAAGTCTGTTTTGACAGAAAATGGGATTGCAACCTCTGTAAGGTAGATTTTCTTATAAAATCCTTCAGCAAGGTGGGAAAAGCTCACAAGGCAGCTAGTTTTTAGGAACTCAGGACAGTCCAGGGTGAAGCTTCTGAGCAGGTGTCCAGGGCCTTGGGTGGCTGTGAGAACCTGTTTTGACACTTGATGGCTTTGCTACAGTTTTCATTATCTGTGAAAACCAGCTTTGTGTGTCTAGAAAGAGATAATGGCAACCAAATGCAAAAGCCAGGATTGATCTAAGCAAAAGGCTTGTTCTATCCATGCACGGTCAACCAGTTTTAAGAGAATGTGCTGGGTGCCTCTTGTGTTACAGATTGACCATGTGTTCCTCAGTGCTAAGCCAGATGCTCCAGTCACTTGTGAAGGGTTGCACTGGCTGACCAGGTGTTCAGTGGTACTTGGAGATTAAGTCATATCTCAACAACAAAATCAGTCACCCTATTTGTGGACAGACCCATATGCAGATTGCTGAGACAACTTCCCCAGGAGAGGTGGAGGCAATTTGGGAGTCTAGTGAACATGAGTGTATGGCCAAGCATCAGGAGACATCCCACCATTTTCTCTTTCAGCTGATCTCACTCAGTTCTGGGGAAATCTACCTTCCTTAGAGCTTGGGCTGACTCTGAGCTAGAAGAGGTGATTAAAAAGAAGAATGGAGGGTTCTTGGCTGAAATGTCCAGGACTGTCTCCAAGCATTTAAAATTTTACCTTATCATTAGAGCCAACTAGAAAACTTATGAAACATTTATCATACCATTTGTTGCCAGGTCCAGCATGAGAGCAGCGGAATTAATTGTGTTGTTCCAAAGGAGCATTCCTCAAAGCCATCTGCTATCAGCTGGTAGTGAGGATTTGAGTCGATCAAGGTTTCTGCCAATGGTTGACTTAACTCATCTGGAATAAAATGTGCATAAATGCTGGATAAATGTTTTAAAATATACTTTTAAATGCATGGCAGCTCTTACAAGAAGATAAGAGAAATACTCTGGTTCCAAGAATCAAGAAGAGCAAGAATCCCAGGAGATAAACAAATGCAAAAGCTGTCAGCTGACTTGGGAAGTCTGCCTTTCACAGGAGGCCTGCGCTTTGTTTTAACAGCAGCAAATGTTGGCATGGCTCCTGCAGATGGAGAACTAAGTAGGGAAAGTTGTGTTTCTAGATATCAAAATATTTTAAAGGTATGGTCAGAAGAGTGAGGTTTCGGCATAGAAAGAGAGAAAAAAATATCAAGCAATGGAACATAAGGAAAACCTAAGATTCTGATCCACAGAAACAGGATGGGGCAATTTAATATTTAAACAGAGAGCAAGCATGCACACTTGCTTCACCCCATCCACCTTAGTGGATTACAGGCTTCAAAGCAAATGTTACATGTTTAGAAGTACATAGGAGAGTGTATCCTTGGGAGTTCAGGGTCAGATAAGATTTTTTTTAAGAAAATATAAAAAATAGGCGGGGCACGGTGGCTCACGCCTGTAATCCCAGTACTTTGGGAGGCCGAGGTTGGTGGTTCACGAGGTCAAGAGATCAAGACCATCCTGGCCAACATGGTGAAACCCTGTCTCTACTAAAAAATACAAAAATTAGCTGGGCATGGTGGCGTGCACCTGTAATCCCAGCTACTCGGGAGGCTGAGGCAAGAGAATTGCTTGAATCCAAGAGGCGGAGGTTGCAGTGAGCCGAGCTTGTGCCACTGCACTCCAGCCTGGTGCCTGGCAACAGAACAAGACTCTGTCTCAAGAAAAAAAAAGAAAGAAAGAAAGAAAGAAAATATAAAAAATATAAACCACAAGGAAAACAGTGATGCATTCAGGTGTGTTAAAACTGAGAACTTCTCTTGATGAACAGAAAGTGGAAAAATGTATGCCACACAGATCAGTGAAAACAGATTGAGAGAGAGAAGAGAGAGAGAGAAAGAGAGAGAGTGCCCACAAGCTTCTCAGATCAATATCGAGAATAAAAGCTTCAACGGAGAGAAGCAGCAAAAGATGTGGACTAGCATTTCACAGATAAGAAAACACAATGGCCAAAAAACATTGAAAATGCACAACCTCATTAGTTGCTAGAGAAACGCAAGAGTAAATTTTATTGCACACACACTTGTTGGCAAAAGTTAAGAGATGTGATCACACCCAGTGCCTGGCAAGGCTGTGGAGCAACATGGAGCAGTTATAAATTACTGGTTGAAGTACAAATCATGAAAACGTGGCGTTATCTAGGAAGTCTAAGCTGCACATACCCTTCCATAAAGCAATTTTCAGACCTAGTGGTATATGCTAGAGACTCTGGTCCATTTACTCTGTGAAATGTATCTAAGAATCTTCACCACAGTGTTTTTCTCATAGCAAAAACCCTGGAAGGAACCCAAATGTCTATTGATAATAAAAGGACAACTTTTTCAGGGCTTTGGCTACTTTTAGGGGTCAGACAGTGATGGGACCCAGGTGGAATATCTGGGAACGAGTGATCTGTTTCTTAAACTAGGGGGTGAACATGTGGATTTCTCTTTTATTTCTGTACTTTACGATACAGATGTGCATGCTGTGATTATATATCAAATACACCACAGTTTAAAAGTCATTTGAAAAGATCTGTCATTGGGTGGGGGCAGAGATCAGGAGACCAAAAGTCAGAGACAGTTAGCCCAGTGCCAGACTTGGAGGACTGTCTTCCACTTACAATGGCCCACACAGGCAGCTCAATGCCACCTTCCCACTGAAGTTACAGAACCGAGCTACTGAAGCCCAGGTATATCCTTGCACTGACTGCTCATATCATACCCTCTCTACAAGCCCATTTCACCTGGGGTCAGGAGGCCCCAGGCACTTCTTAGCTCAGTAGCTTTTTTTCTAGAATGCCTCAGGTCACCCACAAGGTGTTGAGGATTTGGAGGAATACTTTAGCCGGCTGGAATCCAGAAATCCAAGATTGTTCTCTATCACCTTCATGGATCCTACTGCTTAAGTTCTTTCTCTGCTCAGAGGGCTGGAGACACTCCCGCTGGGCAGACAGGTCACTAGTGTGGCACAGCTCCAACCCCTCCCACATAAACATTTCTGAGAGCTCCTCCACAGCCTCCAGGGAGTGCCCAGCTCCTGCGCCCAGCCTCCCCTGTCTGGCCCTCAGGGAGCCAAAGGACACTGTCCACTAGTATCCACACTTATACTTGCTGTTTTCTCTGTCCCAAATCATCCTCAGGGGAAAGGCTGAGGACAGAGGACCCCTGTCATCTTCATGGTGGGGGTTCATAGAGATTGCAAATCGCTTCTTTGGTAGAGACAAAAAGACTTACTAGGAAGAAACAAATGTGATAGGGTGACATTGGTGTGTTTTCTCCTGATCCTGCAATCGATTTTTTTTCTTCTACCCCAAGAGTCTCCTCATTTTCGTCCATCTCTAACACACACACAGACAGACAGACACACACATGCATCAATACATATGCACAGTTCACAGAGCCAGACATAACTCGCTCACACTGCAGAGAAAAAACAAAAGTTTCTTTACTCAAATTTTTTCACTCCGAACTAAAAAATCATTAAGCTTGAGCATTAAAGAATGTCCCAGCATCTTCAGGCCTATACCATCTGAATTCTTAAAGAGTTTACGGCCCCCGAAAGCCTGGCTACCACACTTCTCCCGCCTGTCTCACTGCCCTGCACCTCCATCTGGACCTCAGCCACTCTGAACGATTTTTCTTTCAGTCACGCTTTCTCTAGCCACAGAGTCTCTCACAGATAAGCCCTCCAAAGCAAGGCCTACAACACTCTCCTCTCGCCCTAAGCCTTTAAACATTCCCACTCCTCATCCCTGCAACTCAACACCATGAAGCTTTGGTTTCTTTTTAACTTTGCTTTGTCCTCAGCCCACCTTTCCCTGCACATTAAAAAATCATTTGGCCAAAGCCCATGAAATGCAAAGTGCCCAGACCAAGTGACTTCCATAAACAAAGACCTGCTACAACACACTGTCTCCTGAGCTCTGGGTGGCCACTCATGTTGTGACCCTGCATGACTCCAAGGGGTGGCTGCTGGCTTTCAAGTCTGCCAAGTACAAGAAGTGGGATGATTGCAACCTGTCACTTTGCCAAATGAGAAGCTAAGCCACCACTCCTAGTTGTTTTCCATCCAGACCACCTTGCCAGAACTCCCTGGGACCTAGGATAAAAGAGACGGACAGTCAGGCTTCCACAAAATGAGTTGGAAGGAGACCCCAGAGCACGCAGCACCAACTACAAGCTATTCCCATTGTATTTAAGCTGGCTCTGAGATGCCACCATATCCTCCAATTTTATACTCTCACGATTGGCACCTGTTGGAATGTGTAAGTTCGACACTTCTCTGGAAAGACTGACATTGAGCTAGAAATAACAATAATAAGGATAGGAGCCATATCTTGAAAAATGGCAGTTTCTCTCTGCAGAGATTGCCATTAGCTTCCCCTACTCACTTCCCACCTTTATGCAACAAAACAAAACAAATAAGTAAAACATGCAAAAGAATCAACTTTTGCCAAATATGGTGGCTCATGTCTATAATTCCACCACTTTGGGGGGCCGAGGCAGGAGGATCATTTGAGGCCAGGAGTTCAAGATCAGCTTGTGCAATATAGTGAGATCTTGTCTGTACAAAAAATAAAAATAAAAAAATAGCCAGATGTGGTGGTGTGCTCCTGTAGTTCCTAACTACCTGGGAAGGATGAGGCAGGAGGAAAGCTTGAGCCCAGGAGTTTCAGGCTGCAGTGAGCCCTAATTGTGCCATTGCACTCCAGCCTTGGCAACAGAGCAAGAACCCTGTCTCTCTTAAAAAAAAAAAAAATGACTTTTCTGAGCTTCCATGTTTAAAGTATCCACATTGGTTTGCAGTAGAAACAGATGAGAAGTTTCAGAAACTTCAGGGATCTCATTTCTTGTCAGGCAGTCCTGGGAGTTAGAGCCCTTTCCTGCTAGACCCGTACCCATAACACTCACCTGTGCATCCTTATTTTACCTTCTTGGGCTGCACAAAACCCAGAGATACCTTTTGCACAAGACCACACTTCTGATAACTAGACTTTTCATAACTCCCATGAATATTAGCTTTTCTGAGAACAACAGTTTCTGTTGCTTTGGTCATTCTCTGTGTGCATTGCTTCTTAGATTGCTCATTAGTTTATTTTGTCCACATGTCTCTCAAAAGGCGCCACCCGTCCTTGCCCTGGCTTTCAATACCACCTGAGAAGAGAAACCATTTGGTCAAGTACTTTCCCTAGGGGGGAATCACCTTCCCTCCTAAAATCTGCAGTCACTTTAGCAGCTGCAGAGCAGCCTCTGTGAAGCTCGTGGTCTGCTCAAGTCTAAAGACCCTTCTATACCTGCGTTCGCCATCCCTCTGTTTGCACAATTGATTTCAGACTGTACAAATGGAGTGTTGGATGTCATAGTTTGTGTTTGAACTTCTTTTTCTGGTGCAGGAGAATCATTATAAGCTTTTAGTCTATCTTTATATTTTCTGTCTTTTTTACCATGGGGGAAACTTTAGGGAAAAGGAGTATCTCAAAATACTGAAAGTATTAATGCAACCCCAAACAGCCCTGCAGCCTAGGCATTATTAGACAGCTATGGAAACAGAGGCAGAGTAAAAACAGAGGCACTTTTGTTCTCCCCCCTTTCATTCTAGTAAAGGAAATCCTGTATAGAATGGATACGTAATCCTCTATATCAAAACAGATGGCAACGACACAGCCTCAAGCAATGAAAGTGGAAGCTGGTGGGTAGACACCTGACCCTCTTCTCCCCTCAGAGAGACAACTCATGTCCTGTGCCATCTTCCTTAGCATCCTGAGTTCCCATAGTCATAACTGAAGCAATGGTGCTCCCTATCTTCCCTGTCCTTTTCCCGGCAGCCATCCCAGTGTTTCCCGGGATTACCTCCCAAATAAGCCACATTCATCCACATCTTCGTTTTGGGATCTGCCTCTAGGCAAACCCAGTCTAAGACACAGAAGTCTTAGATTCTTAAATGAATATAGAGGAAAAAGGAGTGATAAATAGCAGTGAATGTCAGAACACTCCAAAAAGATGGATTTCTGCATTTTAATACCTACAACTATATGCTAAACCAATTACACAGAGAAAATTCTTCTTTTGAATCATGACACTTGGTTTAACTTAGTAGAAAATTTTAATTACAGAATTTGTCTGACAGTGCAGCTTTGCTGCTCTTGGATATATGCAATTTCTAGGCCTTCATGCATCACACAGAGCAGTAACCCACCACAGGCACATTTAGGAGTGGCTAAGAACCATCTGTGAACAGCAAACTGTCTACAGACAATGCATCTCCAAGCCTGAAAGCTGGTTGCTCTCTGATGTCATTTCCGTGCCCTTACTAAATTATTCAACACACTTCTCACTTAGTTAAATTCAGTACAGTTCTTAATATAGTTTGGATACTTGTTCCCGCCCAAAGCTCATGTTGAATTGTAATCCCCAGTGCTGGAGGTGGGATCTGGTAGGAAGAGTTTGGATTATTGGGGCATATTCCTCACGGCTTGGTGTTGTCTTCATGATAGTTCTTGCAAGATCTGGTTCTTTAAAAAGTATGGCACCTCCCTGCCTGCCCTCCTGCTCCTGCTTTTGCCATGTGAAGTGTCTGCTCCCCTTCATTTTCTTCCATGATGGTAAGTGTCCTGAGGCCTCTCTAGAAGCTGGCCAGATGCCAACACCATGCTTGCTGTCCAGCCTGCGGAACTGTGAGACAATTCAACTTCTTTTCTTTATAAATCACTCAGCCTCAGGTATTTCTTTATAGCAATGCAAGTATGGCCTAACACAGCCCTCTGCCCAAATATCAAAAATTTAATTGTGGTGTCTGAATTATGGATGCTTTTTGTGTTTGAACCAAGGCCCACGTGGAAATACTAAATTTGAGTCGAATCTCTAGGTTTCCATTAGGACCATACTTAGCATTCACTGCTGATGAAGCCGAGGCCCACAGTGGCTTCAGCACTCCTGCCAGGGCTGGGTTGGCCAGCATGGTCATGGCGGAGCAGACAGGAGCAGCATTCCTCCCATAATCATCTGGACAGAAGTCAAGCTGGCTGCTTCTTGGTGTTGGCAGAAATCTTAATTGCAGAGCTGCATGCCTTCCCTGCCCTGCATGCCTGCTAGCACCCAGTAACAGGTTCCCCCTAGAGCATCCTCCTCCCTGAACAGCACAGAGTCCCCTGGACGGTCTACAATTCTATAACTCCTGACTCCAGTCTCCTCTCTTAAGCAGTTTGACTTTTTTTCGGATGCTCTTAAATGGGTAGTGATGGCTTTGACATCATTCTCATTACCTAGGTCTCTTAAACTTTGAGTTAAGCATGAATCTGAAAATATCCTGGTGGGTAACAAAATTCCTTGGCCTTTGAGTTTTAACCTAACTTAAACCAGATGCACTAGGGAAAAAATAGATAAAGATAAAAAATAGGAAAGAAAGAATTGCATAACATTTCTTTTAATTATTGAAATGTAAAGTTCACGTATAGGAGTAAGTTTGAGGTCAGGTCTTTTTCTTTATAATTTGGACTAGTTGGTCATCTCTAAAAGACATGTGTGTCTCAAAAGTTGAACAGCCTTGGTTTAGATGCACTGGAAACCTCTAGAACAGAGATTTGGTGGACAAGTTGGTGTAACCTTTTTTTTAAGACAGAAGTCCAATGAGCTTTCTTTGTAACTAAATGTCATCAATCCAGGCTTTCAAAATAATAAGGTAACCATTACCAAGCTTTAAAACAGATTAATAATGCCCAAAGTGGCTTCCCCTTTTCTTGCCCTGGCCTCAAAAGTTCACAGAAATCCCTAGCACAAGAGATGCTGCCTGTGACTGGCCGCAGTGACACTGCATCCCTGCGCTCCTCCACTCTCCAACTTCCTTGGAGGTTCCCCTGAGTAGGTGAGAGACAACCACCCTCATCTACTCCACTCTGACTTGCCAGTGTGCTTGAGAATGTTCAACTTCGCTCTAGAAAATAAGAGAAATAATTAAATAAGGGGGCAGATAAATCTAAGTGCAGAAGCAGGTGGCCTGCAAGTCACAAAGACTTCAGTGGCTCCAGCTAAGCATGTGTGTGCTACTGAGTGTGGACAGAAAGGCATGGGAGGGCCAGAGACATAACCAACATTTATGAGATCTGAAACTGAACCCAGCCACCCACTGGTGACAGACGTTCTGGATCCATGTGTCCGTCACCCAAAACACACAGACAAAAGTCATGACTAGTAACAGGTCACCGGGAGATACAGCTGCTGGTCAGACACACAGGCCTTTCATTTCCTGAGCCCCACTCTGGTCCTTATCCCTCCCCATCAGTAGGAAAAGGAACCAGAAAACACAGGATTAGAGTGACAAGGTCTACCCAGCCCACTGGTGCTCTATCTGGAGTGTGAAACTAACCCCATCTCTTTTCTGATGCTTCTCACTGCGTTTTAAAAGTCCACTCTGTTTTATGACCTCTGGGGCAGCTGCCTCAAAGTTACTTGAAGGCAGTCATTGCATCAGAATAATTTCCCACAGGAGAGAGGTGGTTGGCATGTCCCAGGGCACAGGGCCTGTTAGAAACCTGCCCTGCCCCATGGTTCAAACAGTAACTGAAGGATTTGGAGGCTGAGTCAGAACTCAAGTCAGAGATGAAAGACGGTGAGGTTCCATCCTCTATCCCTCCATGATCTCACTTCATAAATGCTCATGTTATAATGTGAAGTAAAAAAAGGAAAATAATAGCTTGTATAGACAATATAACTATTATAAACTGTTTCCATTAGAGATAAGTAATCATATTTATGTGTGCATTTGCATACTTACTGAGTAAATGCTAGTGTGTCAGACTAGATGTTAGACAAGTAATTTTTCCTGTAAATATTGACAGCATGCATTGTTCTAAGTAGATATGTATTGATATATGTATAAATACTGGAAGATGCTGGAAACAACCACATGAAAATGGTAGGAGTGAGGCCGGGCACGGTGGCTCATGCCTGTAATCCCAGCATTTTGGGAGGGTGAGGCGGGTGGATCATGAGGTCAAGAGATTGAGACCACCCTGGTCAACATGGTGAAACCCCGACTCTACTAAAAATATAGAAAAATTAGCTGGGCATGGTGGCGTGTGCCTGTAATCCCAGCTACTCAGGAGGCTGAAGCAGGAGAATTGCCTGAACCCAGGAGGCGGAGGTTGCAGTGAGCCGAGATCGCGCCATTGCACTCCAGCCTGGGTAACAAGAGTGAAACTCTGTCTCAAAAAAAAAAAAAGAAAAGAAAACGGTAGCAGTGAGTCATATAATTATTGATAATGTTTGGTTTCTTATCCATTTTTAAAATACTTTTAGGAATTTCTAAAAGTCAACAAGAATTGTTTTATAATTGAACAAAAATTATCATGCTACTCCAAATGTGTCCACAACACAGATCTTTACAGGAGTTCTAAAGCATGGAAAGGGCCAAACTCACAACACAGGGAGGTTTGATCCTTTAAAATCATAATTACAATTAGGCAGGAGGAATCAGCTAAAGAGAATGATCATACAGTATGATGGTTATAGTTCGTGGTGATATACAGCAGTCTTAAAAAGCACAAAGAGTACATGTTAAGTGTTCTTACCCCCTCAAATAATACATTTGTTAATTGGCTAATCATTCCACGATGTAGATACACTCCAAAACATCATGTTATGCACAATGAATACATACAATTTCATTTTTCCATTAAAAAAAATCAAATGACAGCCTCCAGCCATCCTTGGAAGGTCCCATTCAATATGGCAGGCGTTCATCCCAAGATGCATCACTCCCATCGCCCGCTGGCCTGCACCCAGCAACCTCCCGTTTCTTCTAGTTTCTATACTTCAGTCAGTACCAGATCTCTAGGCTAAGATATACAAAGATTGATGCTGCATTTGTAATAGGCCTCCTTTTATACTTGAATAGTCCTAAAAATACTACAAACTCAGTCACGATGTGGCAGCACCAGGCCACATACCTACAGTTAGTCCCTTGCCCATCAGTTCCATGGCAACTCAGTTTTGTGTGAGCCACTCATGCCAAATATGGCAGGTGGGCTTTTCTCAGGGTCTGTCGATGCGGAAGGAGTAGCAGCATGATGCCCCACATCCCTCCACACGTTCTCATGTAGCTTCACTTACTGCTCACTTATCCCCTCTAAATGTAGTGGCTTAAAACAATAACAATTACTTTACTCTCTCATAGTTTCTGTGGGTCTGGAACTTAGAAAGAGCTGGGCAGGCGGTTCCGGCTCAGAGTCTCTTGGCTGGAGTTGGAACAGATTGGGGGATTAGAAGGCTAGAGTGGCTGAGGACCGGCTGGACAGCACTGTCAGTTTATGTGGTTTCGGGACTGCTCCATGTGGTTTCCCAACATGGGATGATGTGGACTTCCTTCCAGCATGGCAGACTCAGGGAAGCCAGACCACTTATGTGGCATCGCAGGGCTCCTCTCATGAGGGTTCCAGCAGGAAGGTAGAAGCTGAGTTGGTTTTTAATGACCTGGTCTTGGAAGTCAGTAAAATCACCTCTGTCATATTCTTATGGCCAGGAGAGTCACAAAAGCCCTCTCAATTCCAAGTGCCAAGGAAGACCAAGACTTCACCTCTCAATGGGATGAGTGTCAATGTCACTTTGAAGAAAGAACATGAGTGATAGAGATACTGTTGTGGCCACATGTGAGAAACACACTCTGCCACACAGGTGCTGTGTCCCCATTGAACATGCCTTGTGTCTACTCCTATTCATTCTTGGAGAGCCAGCTGCTTAGATATTCAGTCTAAGAATATGGGCAGACACTTTTCAAAAGAAGATGTACACATAGGCAATGAGCGTGAAGAAAAGCTCAACCTCACTAATTACTAGAGAAATGCAAATTAAAACCGCAATGAGATAGCATCCCCTACCAGTCAGAATGACTGCTATTAAAAAGTCAAGAAATAACAAGTGATGGTGACGTTGTGAAGAGAAGGGAATGCTTATACACTGTTGGTGGGAATGTAAGGTAGTTTAGTCATTGCGGAAAGCAGTGTGGCAATTTCTCAAAGAATGTAAAACAGAATTATCATTTGACCCAGCAATACCATTATTGGGTATATAATATACCCAAAGGAATATAAATTGTTCTATCTTAAAGACACATGCACATATACATTCATTGCAGCACTATACACAACAGCAAAGACATGAAATCAGACTAAATGCTCGTCAATGGTAGACTGAATAAAGAAAATGTGGCACACCATGGAATACTACAGAGCCATAAAAAGAATGAGATCATGTCCGTTGCTGTCATATGGATGCCGCTGGAGGCCATTATCCTAAGTGAAGTAATGTAGGAAGAGAAAAACCAAATACAGCATGCTCTCATTTGTTAGTGGGAGTTAAACATTGAGTACACATGGTCACAAAGAAGGGAACAACAAACACTGGGGCTAGGACCTACTTGAGGGTAGAGGGTGGGAAGAGGGTGAATATTGAAAAACTACCTATTGGGTACTTGTGCTCATTATCTGGGTGAGAAAATAATCTGTATATCAAACCCCTGTGATATACAATTTACCCATGCAACAATCCTGCACAGGTACTCAAAACCTAAAAGCTGGAAAGAAAAATAAACAAGTATATAACTACCACAAAGAAGGGTTCTTATTACTTAATACACTTCTTTCTTCCTCCCTTATTTAAAAGGATATTTAAAAAAATTTTTTTGCTTGTGTTCTTGATATAAGAGAAATATTTTTTTCTTTTTTTGTCAAAAGTACACTAATTCTGTTTTCAACTTTCTAAAGGATGATAAGACATCAATCTTGGGTCTGTCAGGCTGTACTTGCCTTAACTATCCAATTCATTGCAGTGTAAAACCATTTGTTTGGCATTTCTTCTCTTTTCTTGATTTTTAAAACAATGTTTTATTTGCTATGACTGCCCACCCAGTCCCATAAGAAAGTTAGGAAGACGGATTGTCTTCTATAAATTAAAGAAAATAAAATAAAAGAAATGGCAGGGGGGAAAGAAAGAAAATCCAGGCTTTCTTACAAAACTGAATTTTTCTCTAAAGCAGAATTTCAAATTTTGCAAATGTGTGGTCAGCACTCAAGACACAGGCCAGGATGCAAGTTGGACAACTTGAGACTACCTTAAGAAAGACAACACGAAACCCTCATCTGTTTTCTCTTTGATGTTGGACTTACTTCATCTTTCTGTTTTCTCCTAAAATAATTTAGACTGAGTGAAAGGAAACAAAGATCTCCTTCAGTAACCTGCTTTTCCTTTTACGTGTATCAGAAGCAGCAGTGGCTGGCAGAACCCTCTGCTATAAGCTATAAACATTGATTTCTCAGCCACTGTAAAAACTAAAGAATTGTTTCTTATTTGAAATTTGGAATATCTGTGCTCAGATAAAATAATTTTCATGAGAACAGTAGGATTTTTCTTTTTTGAGACAGAGTCTTGCTCTGTTGCCCAGGCTGGAGTGCAGTGGCACAATCTCGACTCATTGCAATCTCTGCCTCCTGGGTTCAAGCTATTCCCCTGCCTCAGCCTCCTGAGTAGCTGGGATTACAGGTATGTGCCGCCCCGCCTGGCTAATTTTTGTATTCTTACTAGAGACAGGGTTTCACCGTGTTGGCCAGGCTGGTCTCGAACTCTTGACCTTGTGATCTGCCTGCCTCGACTTCCAAAAGTGTTGGGATTACAGGCATGAGCCACTGTGCCTGTAAGGAAAGGTTGTGGAATGGCTTCATTCTCCACTCCTCCCACTCACTCAGTATATTCGCCTCCTTCCTGTCTTTAATAGTGGGGGGTATTTCACTCTAGCTAACTGGGCTTCCTGATTAATTGCACACTGTAAATGAAACTATATTAAACACTCTTTAGAATCAAAATTCAGCTGAAGAAGATTTAATTCTTCCTTGATGATCCAGAAATATTCATAATTAAGATCAGCAATTATACAAATGGGTTTCAAAAACATTGGGTTATTTGAATGGATGACTCAGGCGCTGATGAATCGTTTCCAGCTGAAGGAGCTTTGGAAAACCATAGAGAACATACTGTCCTGATTTAGGGAGCCTGAAGAATAGGCTCAAGGGACACAGACACCAGAGAGGGCACCTTACCACTCGCAGAGAGGAGCTGGACTGCTGGATTCCCAGCAAAAATATGCTCCATGAGAAATGGCAGTACAACCTTCTGGTCCTCCCCCATCCCCAGTGGACACACACTTGTAAGTGAGGGCGGTTTTGGAAACTCAGGGAGCCTTCTGACCCTGCGGTATGCACGAGGCTAAAGCAGCCCAGGAATCCATCTTGCCTAGACCCAGGATGGAGACCACTAAACCCAGGCCAGGTGCCACCCATCACCAGCAGTGACACATGAGACAGGTGATGAGGGCGCAGCACCCAAGATCTCAACAGACCACCAGATCCCTCAGTCTGAGTCAAGGACATTCCTCAATTCAGAGCTGTGGACCCGGTGCAAAGGCCATTTGCCCAGCCATTGCAGGGAGTCATGCTACCAGAGCCCTAGAGCCTGACCTCATGCCAGGGCCTTCCTTTCAGGCTTGCATGAGTGGGTGTGGAGGGTGGAATCAACAGTATCACGAGTAAACACTGATCAATTTCCTTTTCTGCTGAGGCACTTTTAGAAATATTCTTGCATTCTCACCATGAATAAGACGGTGATTGCAAGTGACTATAGTGCTTTATTCTTTGACAAAATTTGAGAGATTTTTGTCGAAATCTGGACACACTCATAAGAGTGTGCCACACTTGAGATCCTTGTTCTTTATACATGTGGCTATTGGAAATGATCAAGACCAGTATGTCTACTAGGTCCGGCATGATTTTTTAAAACTCCATTTTAAGTGAAGATGACACTCAGGAATGGAAGCTTCCATCCACTTTGCCAAGAAACCACGTTCTCTAAGAGTGAGAGGAGAGAGACGCTGAGTGTGCTTACCTCATACTTCCTTCTTATTCCATGATCCCCTCCTCTCGGGGTTTCATTCATTATCCACAGTTGCAGACTTCTGGCTCTGAAGATTTTACTAGTAAGCTTTCTGTAGCAGACACCACTGAAGCCCCACTGTTGTCTACCAGGCCAGTGTTGCTCAAACTTGCTCCCTGAACCAGCAGTACATCAACATCTCCTGGGAACCCATGCGAAGTGCAGACTCTTGACCCCTCCCCAAACCTCTTGGATAATATTTTGAAATAGAGGCTATGCCCTCGGTGTGTTCGCCAGCCCTGCAGATGACTCAGCTTCTCACTCAGACTGAGAGCGGCCGCCCAGGATGCTCACCCTCCCACCTGCTGCACTGCTTCCTGCTGCAGGCCATGGGGCTCTGTTGAGGATTTGCTTAGGTGTGCTCACCTCTGAGATGTGCCCAGACCAGTGACTTCTGCTGCGGGCCAGGTGAGAGGTGCTGAATAGTTAGTCCCTGGGGGAGCAGCTCTCAAGCAGAGAAGGACAGGACTTGGAAAATAAAAATGCGGCTTCCTCACACATGAGACGGGGCGATTCTGAGGCATGTTCCAGCTCGTTCCTCAGAGGTCTCTGTCAGGACTGAGCCCCAGTTATCACAGATGTGGTCTGCTCATTCGTGCACCCTGAATTGCCTTTCCCTGTCTCACTTCCCTCACTCCCGCCGGGTGCTTCCTGGGATCCCCTCCCAAATAAGCTACTTGTTCCCACCTGCTTCAGGCTCTAAGCCAATACAAGAAAGATGTTGTACTATGAATGAAAATTAATAGGTATTCTTAGTGCCATTCGAGTATCATCATGTTTAATTTCCAGAGCAGCCCTGTAGGGCAGAAACGATTGAACAGTGGGGGAGTATGCCCCAAGCAGCAGAGTCCTCGACGGTGGAGATGGAATCTCTACCCCTTTTTGAGCTGATGGGAAACTTGTATGGATACTTCCACTTTGCAACTTTGGCCAAAGTGATAAAGAGAAGATAGAGATGACTTTTAATCAGGGAATTAGAAATGGAGAAGACCCGACATAGGAGCCCTCACTGATTTGGACGTGTTGAGGATGTGGTGGGTTTGGTAATAATGTCAGGAGATCCAAGAACCTACCAGTCACTGAGGCAGAGGCAGGAAAGAAGCAGACCTCCACAGTATGTGTTACCACACAGGCTTCCTTTGCTTCTCACCATTTCCTTCTAAAGAAACCATGACATCATGCTTTGCTGCAAAGATGCATTAAGCCCTTGTTGTGCCAAACCCCTACCAAGGCACCAGATTCAAGAGGCCAAAGAAGAGACCCAGAGCCAGCAAACAATGCATAGGGTTTTATCGGGGGCTTGCATACAGAGGAGAGAGTCCAGGGGCTGCAGGCCTGACGAGATATCCTCATGGCCTAGTGGCAGCAGGCTAGACATGAGAACTGCAACCGCTTGCAAACAGCATGCAGTCTATACAGCATTTTCACTCGACTCTCTCCCCTTAATGACCTGCACCTGGCAATCTTCATTTAACTCAAAACTTGGGGTCTCAATCCCCTGGATGACCCATGTTTCATGGAATGGACTCGGGGCTCAGATGCCCCTCGTAGACAATGAATGAATCTCCACCTTGGCCACCCTCAGATTCCCCAGCTCAGAACACACATCAAGGAGCCTCTTCCATACAGGGTCATTCTGAGGGTATGCGCGAGTTATTGTTGTCAGGTGTGTTTACCCTACAGCCCTTCACTGACAACAATTATGGAGAGTAAAAGGCAAAAGTGTTCTGAAACTTACAAGGATATATCGTTCAAGATAACCAATGCATAAATAATGCGTAGAGGGTAACGTTGTTATAAGGAGCTCCAAAATTACCTCTAATTTTAATTAAGGAAAGAACTTCTAAGCATTGGCATTTTATGGTCACTGTAATGTTTTTGGCACATTTCCCATTGGATTGGGTTGCACAGGTGTGTAAGGGAATCCCAGGCCGCTGGCCTAAATCAGTGCTGGGGGCAAGATTTTCAATGAGAAGGGTCCAGCTCTCCATTTAGTAACGTGAGTTTCCAATTGCTATGAGTAACCCAGGATGATGGCATGTTAAAGACATACAGAGATTTAAAAATATATTCAAATCTCTTTATGAAAACTAGGAGAAAACAGAGGTTTTCCAGTGGTGGGGCTCACCCTGAGAGCACCCAGCAGGGGGTTAGCGGGAGCTAACATGAGTCCATCCCTCCAGCCTAGAAATCGGAAACTCATCTTTGACCTTCCCTCTTTTTCCTTCCCTAAATGCAATCACCCCATCTCCTGCCATTGCGTCATTTATGAATTTTGTCTCTTCCACTCCAATTCTCCAGCCCCTCTGAGGTCACTGTCTTTTGAAACTCGCCACTCACACTTGTGTTTTTACTTCAAATGACACCAGCCTGTCTTTATTTGCTTCAACCCACTTTGCATGCCATGTCTACACTAATTTCCCCCTAATATTATTATTATTTAGTTTTCTTTTGTAAAGCAAGGCTGTCCTAAGACTTAGTGGTGGACAGTCAAAAGGCAATTCTAATAAATAGTGATTAAGTGTCATAACAGCAAATTGTAGGTACCCCCAGTGCCCTCCCCACTCCCATATATGCTGACGTTTTCCTGCCGCCAGCCCCAGTGACGGCCTGAAACTGTATCTGATTCAGAAAGGGGCTCCACTTGCAGGCAGAGCGGGCAGGAAGTACCAGGAGGTTCATGCAGCAGGGAGCTGCACTCAACCGGTGACCTGCAGGAGTCACTGGGAAAACACCTCAACTTTCTCACCCTTCTGGAGAAGGGCCCTATCCTTTTTGAGGTCTCCAGTGGGGGGAGGGTAAAAACAAAACATTTTCCATGGTGGTAACCTTTGTGAAAACACCATGTATCCAGTCCCTTCTCTTTCCTCTCCCATTCTCCACTCTCCACCTGGCAGTTCCTGGGGTTGCCTCCCGGATAAACAGTTGCATTGGAATCCTTGTCTCAAAAGCTGCTTTCCTGGGAAACTAACCTAAGATAGAGAAAACTTAAGGGACTCACAGCCCAAGCGTCAAGGACCAGGGCATCACCTCAGAGAATGAAAGCCAAGATGAAACGTGAAACGTGAGGAGGAACCGTCCAGTAAAGCAATGGCAGGTGTTGGAGAGCAGTGTGGGAACCAAGTTGAAGATCCAGCAGAGCTGGGAGGGGCAATGAGCATGGCATCCTTGAGTGAAACAAACAATTTCCTGGAAGGCGATTTCCTGGAGTTTTGCTGCAATATAAGGTACAGGGCAGTGAAAGGGGAAAGTTTAGGTGCAACATGGACTGTAACCTAAGACCCTTGGGTGCTGTGTTCTTTATGCTAAGAACAACGGAAAGGCCTGCATGGGAAAGGACAATGATCATACTGGTATTTTAAGAGATTTATGTCTATAGATCCAATGAGATTGGAGTGGGGGGAAGACTGCAGGCTGTGAGATCACATAAGAAGCTATTAGAACCAGGCAAGCAAGAAAGATGAATCAGCAGTGGGAATGAATGACTGGGTGGATCTGAAGGATTTGTGGACAGTGGAAACAAAAGGACATGTGCCTATTTACAGTTACTGATCATGAGACAAGGAGGAACCCATGACGACCCTAACGCCATGACTCATGCAACTAGATGGGAAGGCGGATGGTGCGGGGGACAAGAGCTGGGGGAGGAGCTGGTGGGTTCAGTTTTGCCATTGCTGTATCTGAGCTACTGTATGGTGTGTGCATAGCAATGCTGGGTTACACGGTGGTACTATATGGGTCTGAAGTTTAGGGGAGAGGAATGCGCCCAGTTTGGAAATAATTCATATAGAGAGAGGCTAAATGCATTCATAAAAGAGGACAAAATGTTTCAGAGAAACATTGTTCATTTGAGCAGAGGGTGAGAAGAGACAAGGCCAGGAGAAGTATGAGAACTACATCTAAAGGGCGGATAGAAAGCAACAAAGGAGTCCAAAAGGGAATGGCCAGAGAGGTGAGAGGAAAATGAGAATGCCACAAAGGACAAAGGAAGAAGCTGTTACCTGAGCGTATAAAACGCTCCCAAGATGAAGTTGAGCTATGGACTAAAAATCCTATGTTACATTTCAAGACAAGGAAATCTTCTGGGGCTTGGGGAGAACAGCTTTCAGAGCGTGGTGGGGATACAAGATGGTTTCCGTGTGACTAAGAAGTGACTGTAAAGTGAGGTGGGTGTAGACAGCTTTCTATACGTTTGACTGAAGGGACTGGGAAAGATGAAGTAACAGAGAGAGATGTGGGCTTTTAATTGTCTTATGTCGAAGACAGTCATAGGAATATAAAAGGTGACTGCAGTAAAAGGTGTGGAGCTCGGTGCACTTGATTGCTAGGGGAACATGGAGGTGATGAGTCTACAATTCTGCCTGCTTTGGAAGAGAAGCATTGGCTCATCTGAGAGTCACGTGGTGGAGATGGCTGTGACGCTGGAGAGTGAGTTGGATGAAAAGAGAGGCTCTGGTCTAAGAAACTGCCATCCAAATTGTTAGAATCCAGAGGAATGTACATAGCAGTATCTATTTATTTGCAATTATCAACAGGCACAGATGCTGTGATGAGTTTGGGGGTGACTTGAGGAGAGAATGGGAGGAGAAATCCCTGCAGAAGCTGGGGGTGGACAGCCGGGGAAACCGGAAGAAGCTCGTGGGGAGATGTGCATGTATTCAAACTGGATGGGGGCACGGAGGACACCCGCAGTGCTGCACAGACCCTCCGGGAGGTTCATTTGTGTAGCTCTTCTGAGGATAGCCTGAAAGGTTTACTGCCCATTCTGCCCTCTTGACCTCTCTTTTATGTTCTCTGTTTTGCACCCAATTTTATTTTCCCCACTAATACTACACCTACCGCTGACTTCCACCCCAGAGAAACACCGTTTGTTAGAATTATGAGGACTGCAGAGGAGTCCCAGCCTCGCCAGCCAGCATGCTTGTGTTTGATCGTTTCCTTACTGTTCCCTGCTGTGTGTAAGCTGACCCATCCCCACCATCTCACAAACCCACGGAGAACAACTCCCTCAACTTATCTTTTGGTCTCTTTCCTGGCTGATCTATTAGGATGAAATTCAATTGTTCCTTTTCTGTGACCATCAACACCGCAAATAATTGCTATTGTAACTTGTTTCAGTAGTCAATATTACTTTAATTAAAGTCATCCTCAGAACAGCGGGGCTCACACAGGTGGTGCCAGGGAAGAGGTAGGGGGCAGGCAGCCTCAAGGTGGAACGTGTGTAAAGGATGGCCAAGGGCCAGCACGGTTTGCTCCCATTTACTAAGTCACTGGCAACAATGTCCAGAGTCAACACTTGTCCAGGTGAAATATATTAGTTGCCCTTCATGGTGTTTCTTGGTCCCCGATTTGTGTCCTCTGATTTCCTGATGAAGTCACACTCATGACCTACATTTGCCTGGCCTGCATTATAATTTTTGCAGTACTGTATACTGTTTTAAAAATTAACTGCCAAAAATGCATCCTTAGTCACTAGTGTCACTGAGCTTAGGATGAGCTCAGCTGTCATGATGCAAAGACATTTCTACTGTTTAAAAAACTTCCATCTTAGACAATAGAAGAATACAGAAGAATATGTTTAATGTGATTTATTTATTCAAAATGACCACTGGTGTCACACATGGTGCTCGGTCTCGGGATAAAGGAAGAGATAAATATGGAGACAATCTCTATCTCACCTCAAGAAACTCTTTCACTGACAGGAGAGAAATATTTATTTAAAAATTCACATTACAAGAGAAATAGAAACGTTTTGACACTGTTGGTGGGAGTGTAAATTAGTTCAACCACTATGGAAGATGGTGTGGTGATTCCCCAGGGATCTAGAGCAAGAAATACCATTTGACTCAGCAATCCATTACTGGGTATAGAAAAATGAAAAAGAATGAAAAACAACAACAACAACAACAAAAAACACAACGAAAACAAAAATAAATTTAAAAAAATCCATTACTGGGTATATACCCAAAGGATTATAAATCATTCTATTATAAAGACACATGCACATGTATGTTTATTGTGGCACTGTTTACAATAGCAAAGACATGAAACCAACCCAAATGCCATCAATCATAGACTGGATAAAGAAAAGTTGCACATATACACCATGGAGTACCATGCAGCCATAAAAAAGGATGAGTTCATGTCCTTTGCAGGGACGTGGATAAAGCTGGAAATCATCATTCTCAGCAAACTGACACAGAACAGAAAACCAAACACTGCATGTTCTCACAAGTGGGTGTAGAACAATGAGAACACATGGACACAGGGAGGGGAACATTACACCCCAGGGGCTGTCGGTGGGTGGGGAGCTAGGGGAGGAATAGCAGGGGGTTAGGGGATAGGGGAGGGTTAGCAGGGAATGTGGGGATAGGAAAGGGATAGCATTAGGAGAAATACCTAATGTAGATGATGAGGTGACGGATGAAGCAAACCACCGTGGCACATGTATACCTGTGTAACAAACCTGCATGTTCTGCACATGCACCCCAGGACTTAAAGTATAATAAAAAAATAAATTTAAAAAATTAAAAATTCACATTGCAGTAATCTGTGCTATAATAGAGCTTTGCATAAACATTTTTGGGAGCCAGTCCTAAAATGCTCTCCATTTATTAACAATGAAAACCATTATTTTAAAAAGGAAATCATCAGAGATTATAAGAAACCAATTTCAGTATGAAACCAATTAGCTGTTTTTTGGTAAGTTCTTATTTTTAAATTATTGAGCATATATTATGCGCAAAAATAATATTATTTGAGGTTAAAAAGTTGATAAGCCATCTTAACCATCAAGGAACATAAAGGGAATAACAGTTCAAAATTAAAAATGTCATATTGATTCTATTATAATTGTTTTAAGTATCAAAAAGAATATAGAACATATTATTGGCTGTCTCTGAACTCCCCTATTGCATTTAGTAATTATTTATCCAGTATGATTTGTGTGTGTGTGTGTGTGTGTATATATATATATATATATATGAATATATGACATGTTAAATATAATTCCTCATACTAAAACATTTAGTTTTAGTAATGATTAGCTAATTCTGAGTTCCCTTATGTATTCAGTAATTAATAAATTATATATGTGTGTGTGTGTATATATGGATACATAGGTTAGCTCATAGCTTAGTGTCTTCATAGCTTAGCTCCCATGTATCAGTGAGAAAATATAATATTTGGTTTTCCATTCCCGAGTTACTTCACTTAGAATAATAGTCTCCAATCTTATCCAGGTCACTGCAAATGCAATTAATTAGTTAGCTGCTTGTTATGGCTGAATAGTATTCCATTGTATACATATACTACAGTTCCATTATCCATTCATTGATTGACGGGCATTTGGGTTGGTTCCATGATTTTGCCGTTGTGAATTGTGTTGCTATAAACATGCATGTGCAAGTATCTTTTTGAATAATGACTTTTTTCCTCCAGGTAGATACCCAGTAGTGGGATTGCTGGATCAAACTGTAGTTCTAATTTTAGTTCTTTAAAGAATCTCCACACAGTTTTTCATAGTGGCTGTACTAGTTTACATTCCCACCAGCAGTGTAGAAGTGTCCCCTGTTCACCACATCCACACCAACATCTACTGTTTTTTTTGATTTTTTGATTATGGCAATTTTTGCAGTATTAAGGTGGGACCGCATTGTACTTTTGATTTGCATTTCCCTGATCATTAGTGATGTTGAGCATTTTTTCATACGTTTGTTAGCCATTTGTTTATTTCTTTTGAGATTGTCTATTCATGTCCTTAGCCCACTTTTTGATGGGATTGTCTTTCTTACTGATTTATTAGAGTTTGCTGTAGATTCTGGATATCATAGATTGTCTATGCATCTGACATGATGTATTACAAGATTTCCTCCCACTCTGTGGGTTGTTTCACCACTTCATGCTTTTGTTTGCTTTGTTGAAGATCAGTTGGCTGTAAGTATTTGGGTTTATTTTTGGGTTCTCTATTATTTTCCATTGGTCCATTTGCCTATTTTTCTACCAGTACCACGCTGTTTTGGTGACTATGGTCTTATAATATAGTTTGAAATCGGGTAGTGTAATGCCTCCAGATTTGTTCTTTTCACTTAGTCTTGTTTCAATTATGCAGGCTCTTTTTTGGTTCCATATGCATTTTAGAATTTTTTTTCTAATTCTTTGAAGAATGGTGGTGATATTTTGATGGGGATTACACTGAATTTATAGATGGCTTTTGGCAGTATTCACAATATTGATTCTACCCATCCATGAGCATGGGACATGTTTCCGTTTGTTTGTGTATCTATGATTTCTTTCAGCTTTTCTTGTAGAGATATTTTCTTTCAGTTTTTCTTGTAGAGATCTTTTGCCTCCTTGGTTAAGTATATTCCTAAGTATTTTATTTTCCTTGCAGCTAATGTAAAAGGAGTTGAGTTCTTGACCCGATTCTCTGCCTGGTCATTGTTGGTGCATAGAAGAGCTACTGATTTGTGCACATCAATCTTGCATCTGGAAACTTTGCCGAATTCTTTTCTCAGTTCTAGGAGCTTTCTAGAGGAGTGTTTAGGGTTTTTAAGGTAAAGAATCATACCATCAGCAAACACTGACAGTTTGACTTCCTCTTTACTGATTTGGCTGCCCTTTCTTTCTTTCTCTTGTCTGATTGCTCTGCCTAGGACTTCTAGTACTATGTTGAAGAGGAGTGGTGAAACTGGGCATCCTTGTCTTGTTCCAGTTCTCAGAGGGAATGCCATCAACTTTTCCCCATTCAGAGTTATGTTGGCTGTGGGTTTGTCATAGATGGCTTTCATTACATTGAGGTTGGTCCTTTGCATGCTGATTTTTCTGGGAGTTTTCATCATAAAGGGATAAGGGATTTTGTCAAGTGCTTTTTCTGCATCCATTGAGATGATCATGTGATTTTTCTTTCTAATCACATTACCTACCCATCAAATAGCTGAGAGGAAACCCAAGAAGATCACCATTGAAAGAGATCTTAGAGTTACAGCTACTAAGTACTTGCTGTTTGAGTCTCATTTTCGGAACCCCTGTCCCATGACTTTTCATCTTTTATTTAAATCCTGGCATAGTCAGAGAATGCAGAACACCATTAAACAATCCATTTCCTTTTCGATTTGCTCGGGTACCTAACCTGCTCCTCAGCCTGCATTATAAGTCCATGCACACTATTTCCAGCCTCCCACATAGTCGCCCTGCCTCGAGTTACTCTCGCAGTCATCATCCCACTCACTTCTTCCCTATTGGTATATCTTACAAATTCAAATTGCCCAGACAGGGCAACTCTGTCACCCAGGCTGGTGTGAGTGCAGTGGTGCAATTTCTGTTCACTGAAACCTTCACCTCCCAGGTTCAAGCAATTCTCATGTCTCAGCCTCCTGACGTAGATGGGATTACAGGCATGTGCCACCACACCTGGCTATTTTTTGGTAATTTTAGCAGAGATGGGGTTTCACTATGTTGGACAGGCTGGTCTCAAACTCCTGGCCTTAAATGATCGATTTGCCTTGGCCTCCCAAAGTGCTGGGAGGCCAAGTGTGTGCAAGTGTGAGCCCCTGCACCTGGCCAGGGATTCTTTGTCAAGAAGTTAACACAAAGGCAACTGGAGCTTCATCCTGTGTGGGACCTCTGAAGGCGACCTAGAGTCAGTCCACCTGAGGGACAAAACCATTCATCATTGGTCAAAGGCTAATTTTCAGAGGTGTATTGCTTCTCTGGCACTTTGGGCTCGCCATACAGGCAAAGTATGTATGTTCCTACATCCAGAACAAAAGGCTTTGCTTGCAGAAATCAGTGCTGAGAGGATATGAGCAAGTTGCCATGGCATCTGTTACCCAGGAAGGACGCACGCTCAGTTGTGCTTGTCAAAGTACAAACCTGGCTTCTGGGGAGCAGAAACAGAAGCTGATTTTACAGTATTACTTTTATGAAAGAACATTGGATACTCTGCCACACACAAAAGTAGTATAAATAGCAGGTTTTTCCATCAACTGTTGTCAAGACAATTCTGTTTTAACAACCGTAGCTGTTTCTATGTTTACTGTCTTTGGAATGGTCACACTCACACCCAAGGTCACTCGGACAACACAGCCAGTACATCAAGAGTGAAAAAAAATCCTTTCCATCTTTTCTCCTCTTCTAGGGGTACTTCATACTACCACCAACTGCCCAGCCTGCAGTCACCCCAGACATCAGGAGTGACTGCTCACAGAAGACCAAGGCAGATTGGAATAATGAAACTCCTTCATCAAGACCCCTCTGCACCATCTCAGTCCTAGTACCTCGAGAGCGTTATTTACACTCTTGGAATGTTCCTGCATTTTTAAAGGTCTTAGCATAAAGGCCAAGGCAATAGACATAGACAAGGAAGTTGTTATGAGCACAGATCTCATGGGAGAGGCAAAACTTTCTGCTGTTTTTATTCAGAAGTACAGAAACTTTCAGGAAGGTCGTTTATGAAGGTTATAACATTAGGGTCCTTAAACTCAGGACACCAGTTGAACAGACAGCATTTCTCCATTCCCTGTGGCTTTGTCTATTAAGCATAATCCCACCTGGATGCTGCAGATAGCTTATGGGTCTCTCCAGACTTCCAAATGGAGACCTCTATTTTCAGACTCGGAGTACTGGGAGCGTGGAGCACAAAGGAAAAAGAAAGTGAAATTTGGACTAATTATGAATCAGGGGAGGGATGGAGCAGTGAGAAAATAGTGATTTTGACTGTGAAGAGTTCAACTGAATTAAATTTAAACTTTTAAAAGAAAAAAATCTACAAATGCTAGACAACTATGTAAGGGAGCATTTAGTTCTGAGTTGGTTTAAGACCCATTCTTTATCCTATACCCATAACAAACAACAGAAAAAGCATGCTGACATTTCTTAGCAAACACTGATAAAATGAGTCTAACCACAATGACATTTTTCCAGTTGGCATAATCATGAGTCATTCCATTCTCTGTGTACTTAATTAATGTCACCACAAAAGCCTCTAACTTCCCCATATTTATCATTTGGAAATGAAAATTGTTTACTTGCCATGCATGCCAAAGAATAGATTAAACTGATAAAGAAAATTATAAGATTAACAAGTGCAATTTACTTGTCAAGTGGAGGTATTTCATCATTTCATGGAGCTGTTTCCTCCCGGGACTCTGTGCATTGGTTTTTGCCACGGAGACCAGGTTGGGACCAGTCTAAAGTTAGTGGTTGGGGAATGGTTGGCCTGACTGTTGTGGTAGAGAAGAAACTCCTTCCAGCTCTTTGATCACCAAAGAACAAAACAAGAAAGGATTATTTTCTTCTACTCCCTAAGTTAAAGAAAGTTTAAAGTAAATTGCTACAGTAAAGGGAGCCACAAGAATAAATGAGAACACTCTATGCAGCAAAACCAGGGAGGACAATCTGTAGAGGCTGCCCACATTTCTTAAATCAAGACATAGAGGGTTAAGTGTGACATGGTAACAACCACCAAACAGACTAAAATATACTATAAATCCTCCAAATTACCAAAGGGCAAACACACACACACCATACACACTGAAAAGGAATGAAAGAAAGGAGAAAAGAAAGGCAATTCCTGGACTAAATGAGACAATAAAAAATATATTGAACACAAATTAAAATCCCAAAAGTTAAGCTCATAACATGTAAAAGATAAAATGTAATACTTGAGTCATGCATTTAGATAGCATAAAGCCAGTAAGTGTCTACAAGATAGCATACCTATTAAAGACTTGCAGAATGAGGTACATATAAGTGGGACACACAAAGTGAGAACGATGAAGATAAACCAGGCAAATGTTAACAAAAAGAAACCTAGAGTTCACCATAAAAATATTAGATGAGGACGAAGTTACATCAGAATGTAATAAACTAGAGAAAAATGGATAACAATTATTAACACAGTTACACTGATAATGAAATGCTTTTTATGTACCAAATAACAAGAGCCAAGAACAAAAACCCAAAAAGCATACGATCTAGGCACTTCTAGAATAAATCAACAAAAAACAGAAGTAGTATGAGACTAACTCGTCCTGATGATGTGACGATTGCGAAGTAGATACAAATTCACACATTAATCAGTGAGGTAAAGCAGTGACTCTGAAACTGACCCAGCCTCCGAATTCACTGATGTGCTGAAGCACCAATCACCGGGCCCATCCCTGTTTCTGCCTCAGTGGTAGGGAGGAAGGGGACTTGAGAATTTGCATCTGAGAAGTCCCCAGGCCATTGTAATGCTGCTGGGCGGCTGGACCTGGGATCACACTTTCAGAATATGGTGTAGGATCAAAATCAAATAATAATAAAACTTAACCAAGAGAGATCACAGGATGTATCTCTAACCACAGAGAAAGAACAGTTTACAAAAAATTTTACCACTTATTAGGCCACAGAAAAATTCCAGCTAAATTAGAAGTAGAAATAACACAGAATCAAGCTCTGATCTCAGGTGATGAAATCGGACACAGACAGACCCAATCTCTTGGAAGCATAGCATACAAAAACAGATGGAGTTTTGCTAAACTTTCTCACAGAAAATGTGTATCCTGAAATACTTACATAAATAGACAGAAGATGAATGAATAATCATCCAACCAAAGAAAAGAAATCTGAAAACAGCATGTATGTGTGTATAATATATTTTTTTTTTCAGGGGAAGAACTAGATTCCAGAAGAAAAGATTAACTTTTTATTCTGAAATTTCCGATACTTTCTAAATTCTCTGATTATGCATGTGTGCAACTTAAAAAAAAATCATGCCAACAAGGTCCATTTGGGTGGTGAAATTGGGGACGTTTTGATTTTTGCTTTTGTTTTTCTTTCAATTTCCCTGCATTAAGTGTTACTTTTTGTAAATAAAGAAGAAAAAAGATAGCATCCTTATCCTTTGGAAGTTGACTTGGAAGAAAAATATCAGGCACCACTAAGAAGTTCAGTATTTCTAATTGATGTGGACAAGCGGGTGTAGTTCTGCAGTGGGGCGGGTCAGGGTCTGAGACACAGCTGGTTTCCCTGGAACCCACTGCCAGCCCACTGTGGCCCTGTGGAGCTCCTTCTCAGACTCCATGCAGCTGCCATGCATCTCTCACCAGGCAGGGAAGCTGCTCCACGAGTAGCTGACTCCCAAAAGACGGCTGGCTGGGGCAGCTCGGGTGCTGACTCCCATTCAGTATAGCATGTCAAAATGTTAATAATGCTTTGCATATCAATTATGAAGTAGGAATAGTCCAAAAGAGAAGCTTTTTGAAGAGGATGAAAAGAGCAGGAGGCAGAAAGTAGGGAGGATGAAAGAGCACAGGCAAGAGTTGATGATAAACCGTGTCCAAGTGGAAATTCAGCAGCAAAAACTGTACGAGGAGACATGGCCTCTTTGAAGGGTGTTGAATCATGAACAGAAGGATGATTCAGCATTGAACCATTGAACTGGTAGCAGAGATCTCCCGGACAGGTACGGGTTAGCCTTACAGCTCCACCAACCCACACTCTAAGGCGAGCCCAAAAGCTACGCCACAGAGACTTGAGTTACCTGCGGCCCCAGCAGGAAAGCAGCAAGCAGCGGGGACCATGGAGTCTTGAAATCACTTGCCGGAGTCTGCAAAGGAGTCCCCCAGGACAGAGAGGAAATTTGATCCCACGCCCATTTCCAAGACACAGGCACATTCATTGCCCAGGGAGAGAAGGTGGAAGAAGAATCCCACATCTTCCACTGTTCTGTATTCTGTGATCCTACTTCTTCGCAGCTTCTGAAGTGGTGAAAATTTTCTCAGAACTTTCCCTCCATTTCTACCCCCAGATTTTGAAAGTTTTTCTGTATTCAGCTGTGCACCAAATGCGCGACACATCTTCTGTTCCTGCACGTCTTCTGTTCCTGCACATCTTCTGTTCCTTCTGTTGAGGTGTCTCTTCTGTTATCTCATTTCATTGATGTAGTGTCTGTGGTAAGGGAAGGCAGCTAGCTCCCTGTCCTCAATAACAGTGAGTGCTGGAAAGGGACTTGACCCCCCACCCAGCTCTACTCCAACACCAGCACATTCAAGAACCACACAGAACTCCACACCCTCCCTCCTTCTTCCCCTCTCCTTTTCCTTCGTGTCTACTAACTTTTATTATTGCCATTTGCTTCTTTCCCTCTCAGTGAAGTGTGAGGCTGGTCAGTGTTTTGTTTCTTTTCCCCTGTTCTTTCCCAGGAAACAGTGAAATTTATGTAAGTCACAATCAAAGCAACCTTCCATCATCACATGTCATCATCTGCCCCAACTTCTTCCTCTTGACATTTAGGTCTGGGATGGAGAGCAAAGGCTGTCACCAGAGAAAAGCCAGCTGCTCACAGCCACGATGTCTCACACACTGGTCTGTCCTCAGATGGCCTGCGGTGTCTCAGGGTCTGGTTGTCAACCTCAAAACTTTCCAAAAATGACAACTTTCTCTCAGAGACAGGGCTCATTCATTTGTACCAATTCTGTAATTCAAAAATCATTTATGTTTTATTTGATAATTCCTAGAGTTTTGAAGACACCTTGCTATCATCTTTGTCTGCCTTTCTGGCTGAACAGAAGTCAACTGCAAGAGGAATACATCAGACCAGGAAATTGAATCCAGAGCCTCAGGCCAGCCAGGACATGAGACTGACTGATGAGTATGCATCACGAACGTCAAGAACATGAGAAAAACACTGCAGACCCATTGCAGCTTGCAGGGGACTACTTGCTCCCCACCCCAATCCTAAACATCATCAGAGCTGTCCAGTGGGATGGGGCAGGCCTCCAGGGCCCTCATACCTAGATATTCTGACGGCTCCCCAGTGCCCTCTAGGAAGGCAATGTTGGATTTAACTCTGAAGTCTGGAGATCTCTAGACAAAGGAGATGGTTATCTTCTGAAACTTGACATACAAGAACATAGGGTTGAAGAGCCCACTGCACTGTCTTAATTTTCTATTATTCCTCATATGTTTTCAGTTGAGCAAAACACATTTTATAAAGCCACTTCTCCTCCAAAAATGTTAAACCCACATTTCGAAATAAGAGAAATAATCTCTTTATGAACCTGATTCATACTTTCATGGGAAGCTTGGCAAACAGAAAATTGGTGATTCCTCTGTTCCAAATGGTGTAACCAGGAAAGGGGGACAGGGTCTAGAGGACACTAGACTCCTCGCTTGACTCAACGCCTTCCATTGGTAAGGGTATTGCCTCTTTCTGTGACCTATAAAGGACATAGATGACTAGAAAACACTAGCCATGAATAGGATGGGCCACTGGACTGGGGCTGAGCAAGTCCTCTTGCCCAGCGACTCTTAAAGACCATTAAAGACTGGCTCTCAAGCCTTCCTTGCCTTGTCTTGCCTCCCACCAAGATCCTGGTTGAGAGACATTAACTTTTCTTCTCTGATTATCTCAGCAGCCAAATATCGGATCTTACCGAGTTTAAGTTTGCCCCCCTTTAATCTATCCTTTTTTTCACTCTGCCTTTGTTTCTGAATGATATTGTTAGTCATGTTATGGCTCTGCTCAGAGATGACTTTTCTCCTTGCAATCACCTTCAAACCTACAGACTCTGCCTTTTCTTGCACGATTACTTCAAATACCTCCTTCCACATGCTTCCAGGGCAACCGCAGCTAGTCTGAATTTTTGAAAAGAATTTGAAAAGAAGTTCTCTTCTTCCCTCACTGTTCCCTTTTAAATCCTATTCTTTGAGGATCAATTTAATTAATACCTCATCTGTGAAGCTTGCCAGTTTTTTTAAACTTGTATTTTTAAATGATTTTAAATCAGTTTACACTTACTAACAGAAAAAGTATAAAAATAATGCAGAATACCTATACTATTCATGCAGATTCCTATAATGCCAAAATCTTGCATAATCATAGTATGATGATCAAAACAAAGAAATCAACATTGGTTCAATATCATTAACTAAGCTAAGACTTATTTTAAATTTCATTTGTCTTTCTAAAAATGTCCTTTTAAAAAAAGACATTCTGTGTTCCAATCCAGAATCTCACTTTATGTGTGCAGTTGACTCCTGAACACCATGGGTTGGAACTGCATAGGTTTACTTATGAATTGATTTTCTCCTGCCTAGGATACCCCTGAGACAGCAAGACCAACCTCTCTCCCCTTCCTCCTCCTCCTCAGCCTACTCAATGTGAAGATGATGGGGATGAAGACCTTTATGATGATCCACTTCTACTCAATGAATAGTAAATATTCATTTACTATTTTCTCTCCCTTATGATTTCCTTAAAACATTTTCTTTTCTCTATCTTATTGTAAGAATGCAGTATATATGAAACATACCAAATAATGTGTTCATTGACTGTGGTGTCAGCAAGGCTTCCTGCCAACAGTAAGCTATTAGTAGTTAAGTTCTGCCGGAGTTAAAAGCTGTATCTGGATTTTCTACTATGCAGGGGGTGGCAGTCCTGACCCCTGTGCTATCCAAGGCCAGCTCTAATTGTTGTGTTCTCATAGTCCCCTGCAAGCTGTAATGCTTCCATCGTCTTTCTCCCATGCTCTTGACATTCGTGATGAGCACTCATCAGTCATTTTGTGAAATGTCCCACAGTTTGGTTTTGTCTGAGGTTATGTGAGGCTGTCTGTGATTTCCCACATTGGAGGTAATTATTGTCTCTCTGTGCTCCCACCACGCTTGATCACTCCTCATGTCCACACTTCCTCTACCATGGTATCACTGAGAAGCAAGACTGCGTTTTATTCTCTGGACTCTGTAATGCATAACACATTCTTAACATTCACTATCTGCCAGTAAAGTCACTGAATAAATGAATAAATGAGTGATGAGCACAAAGAAAAAAGTATCAACGTTTAGGTGATTTTTTAAAAACTAAATTTTTAAATAGAAAATAGAGATTTTTCAAAAAAGGGACCAGTCCCTGGAAAACCAAGATAGCAATTGCCTCCTATCAGCCTCACTCAGATCATGAAATACCAAGGAAGGAAGGCTTGTGCAAATGGAAACAGTGAACTCCCGGTGACTTGAACTCCTGTCCTCTAAGAGTCAGAGCATGTCCCTGGTCGGATGTTTCAGTGCCCTTCATTGCCCACTTGAGCCTCTATCATGATGCATCCTCATGGGAGAAGTAAGCGACAGCACCCTGTTAGGTTAGTGCTTCTCAGGAGAAGCAGGCCTTTCTGCAGGCATCTCAGCTGATTGCTGCCTATGCATATGACATGCAACAGGCTGGCAATATTCAGACATAAAGAACAGAAAGCCTGAACACTTCACCTCAACCCCCCAAAAATAAATGTCATGAAATTAAGTACTTCTCTCTTGCTTCAAGAGGACCTCTTGAATTTTTTATTTTGCAGGCAAGAGTTTATGCAAAAATGAAAGTGATGAGAGAAGACAGGTCATTCTTAGAATGACCTATTGATATAATGTGAGATATCTATTCAATAAATATTTATCGAGTGCCTACATGTGCAAGATGATTTTGGAAAGGGCAAAGAGTCACCAGGGAATTGGAGCTGGGATGTGTTTCTGGAACCGTGTTTGCTTAGGGAAATGTGATCAGTGATTCCTAGAACACCTTGATCTTCTGTTGTCAGCGTTCAGCCCAAACTGTGCTTTGTACAACTCGTGTAACACACATGCTGCTCCGCCTCTTCGGGCGCCCACACTTTATGCCATGGAAGCTCAGATAAGGAGACAGCTCACCCCTGTGCCGTTATCTTAGACCTCTCTGGAAACACCTCCACCGAATTAGGATTTACTCTGTGCTCTTGTCTTTCATAGACCTTGACTTTCAAAGCGGTTATTGACCAACTGTTTGCCATTCCATTTCATTTGAAGATCCAAGGCAAAGATACTTTCTAAGAGCTGAAATGCTTGGGGAAAAGTTTTACTTTCTTGACAAAGTAGTAGACTGATTTTTTAAATAACGGAACCTGTGCAACCCATTTTTCCTTTTCTATTTGATCTTATGAGATTTTTAGTTACATTTCATGTTCAATAGCACAACTGACTGGAGGGTTTATATTTTTGGTACAATTTATTTTCCTCATTGCCTGTCCCCAAATCACGTTAAAAATACTACCAAAAATAAAGGCCTCAATATTTCTTAAAAACTTAGCAGTATCATTGTCCACATTGTTTTGTTGTTATTGTCATTAAGCTGCTTCTAGTCTTTTCCAGAAGTAGGTAACATAAATAAATTGATAAATACATACATGTATACACATATACATACATATATACTTCTAATTATCATGTTGGCAGGAAAGAATGAAGAATCAGACACACAGTTGATTTTTGTTGTTGACAGAGCATAGACAGCAAATCAAACATTTGTTTCTGAAGAAATTTAGCAAACCAGCATTCTCTGAACTCATATGAGGGTTCCTCTGTAAACTTTTTCTGCTACAAAAAAAAATGAAGGGAAGCTTTCAAACTGTGACCCAGGTTTTCAGATCAAGACATTCTTCTCCGATGGCTATGTAAAATTAGCTGAAGAAATACCCCAACACAGTCCGGTGAGAACCGAGTGTAAAATACCTCCAGAAACAGTAGAATCATACTAACCTAGAAAAATAAGGAATTTCCAGGTGTAGAAACTGATGATAGTGCTGTTTTATGTTTGTCAGAATCAAGCTGCAAAATGACTGTAAAGGAATGTGCATGCTTATAAACGAAAACAAGTTGTTTTGTCTAAACTCAGATGAAATTTAGTTTACTAGGAAACTGTGCTCCCTGAAGAAGTTGTGTAACCTACTAATGGCCTATTTCTTCAGAAACAGCCTTCCAGACAATAATAAGAAATATATTTCCTATTCTGGTTTGAGACCCAAAGCTACCCAAAATCTATACAGAAACCCGCAAGAGCCCCTCAACTTCCTGAGTCCTCATGTAGGTGAAACATTATGTACAAGTTTGCACCCTAGGAAGATGAACAAAGAAAACTGCCCCGTGGAAAAGACCACTGACGGAATGTAATAAAACAATAATAAAATCTTACATACTCACAATATAAACACTACTACTGACAAATAGCTCAAGTGTATCAAATACACAAATGATAAATTTCATTTTCCTCCAGATTTCCCCAGGTGTATTCCTGGAGGAAAAAAGGGTGTCTCTTATCTCAAATAAGGCAGGAGCATATTGAACAAGTGTGGACTTGGGGTGAGCCTAGCTGTTGCACTGACTGTGCTAGGAACAGCCTAATTGCTGTTCTGTTGAAAATGGTGTCACTGTAATTTGTGATAAATATCCTTTACCATGTTGAGGGCATTTCTCTCCGCTTTCTGAGACATACTATGATGAGAAATAGATATTGAATGTATTATATCATTTTTTAAAATTCATTAAAAATTTTTAATTTATCCTATTAATGAATTACAGTAGGTAAAACAGAAGTTAAACATTGACCCTGCCTCTTTTTCCTGAAAGAAACTCTATTTGATTCAAATGTGATTCTTTTCATGAAATGCTAGGTTTGCTGTACTAATATTCCATTTGTTGTTCTTGTGTTTGTATTCTTATGTGAAACTGGCTTCTAGTTTTCTTTTTGGGGGAGATTAGTTTGCTCAGGTTTCACTATTAGTTCATTTTCTTGTAAGATAAATAGTTCCAGAGCAGTTTATCGTGTAAAGAAATGATCTATTCCCAGGTAAAATTTTTCTATAAAACCATCTAGACATGAAGGCTTTTGAAAAATAGATTCGGACATTTTCCAGCCTTTGCTGCAATAATTGATCTGTGCGCTTTTTAACCTCTTTTTAGGTAAAATTTTGGTAATTTATGATTTCCTAAAGAAGCATGAAATTCATCTGAATTTTTAAATGTTCTGGATGAAGTTTATATAAAAATTCTTTTAAAGAAGACTTTATATCTGCCTTTACATTTATTTTCTGCTTTGCGGCATTGTCTATTGTGCCGTTCATATTTTTCTTGAAGAGATGTGCAAAAGGCTGATTTACTTCTTGGTGTCTCCTGGAAGGAGCATTTGGTTTCATTTATCAATTCTACTGTTTGCTTATGCGGATATTTGTGTTGATTTTAAATTAGGTAATGACTACTCTGTGTTTATAAATTCTTTCATCAAACTTCCTTTGGTTCATTTTGCTGTACAATTCTTCCTTATTGAGCAACTTTTGGTTAAGATGTATTTAAACATTTTTCCTCATTAACAAAAATATTGAAGGCTATGAGTTTTCTTTAACTATAATTTTGGGCCAACATATAGTGTTCTCATTGTCTTTAATTTCTAACAAAGCCATAATTTTAGTTGTCATACCTGGTTTAACCTAAGGTCTATTTTTGAGTTATTATTTTTAATTTGAAGTGGTTTTATTGGTGATAGAATAACAGGACCCAGGACATTTTATTTTTATTTTCTAATTGTATTAATCAAGGTTCTCCAGAAAAACAGAACCAATCGGCCTGAGAACAAAGAGAGTCCAGGTTGCAAGTTCCAGTCTAAGTCCAAAGGCCTGAGAACCAGGAGAACTGATGGTGTCTAATTCCAGACCAAGAGCAGGAGGAAGCCAGTATCCCAGTGCAAACAGCCAGGCAGACAGAACAGAGAGCAAACTCCTTCCATGGCCTTCCTTTTCTCTTTGGGTCCAGTGTGCTTGGACTGGAAAATGCACGCCCACATTGGGTAGGGCAATCTTCTTTACTCAGTCTATCAATTCAAATGTGAATCTCATTTAGAAACACCCTCACAGATATACTCAGAAATAAAACTCCATGGCCCAGTTCAGTTGACACATAAAGTTGACTATTACACTAGCTTAGTTGCACTGTGATTGGAGAATATCACTCTTAGGGGCTTTCTTGAAATTTCCTTTAGCTCTAAAACATGATCAGTTATTGCCAGTGTTTCATGCACATTCGCAAAATGTGTATTCTCTGATCAGTAAAAATGCTGAAAGTATCTCTTAGATGAAGTATGCTAATGCAGTTTTTTTTTAATGATCTGTATTTTTATTCATATTTAGCAATGTGTTTGGCCACCTCTGCAAGGAGTTTGCTCAACACTGTGCCTCTATCTTGTTTTTATGAGGTTCTTAGATTTCTAACAGTACTTGCTGCAGATGCGTCACTGACATTTATACATGCACTTATACATAAACATTCAAGAGCTTTTCATTTTCTCGGTAGATTTTATCTTTAACGTTAAATGATACCTTGTGTGACAGCAATATTGACATTGCTGCTTTCTTTTTGTGGTATTTTCTTTGTCCATCCTTTAAATTTCTTCGTTCAGTTTCTAAACTTATTTCTATTTAAAAATAATATAGTGGTTAACAGAGAGGCTTCTGGAATCTAATTATGTAATTCCCCAGATCCAGGGCATTGCTGTGGCGACTTATCCATCTGACTGTGTTTCTGTTGAGATAGTGTATGTGAAAGTGTGTGGGAAAATGCCTAGTGTATAGTAAGCACTCAATACATTTTGCCTGTCATTCTTTTTATTACTTTTAATTTATATTACAAATAGCAAAGCTTTTGGCTTATAGTGAAGCATTGGATTTTACTTTTTATGTATGCTCTGAGTATCTATATATATTTTAATAGGGTGTTTTTAAAGACATTCAAATTTATTTTCTCTAAAAATATTTGAGGTTCTGTATCTTCCAACTTCTATTACACTTCCTGCTCACTCTTATTTCTTACTGCCTCATTGTATTTCCTTTTTGGAATTCAATTTTTATTCCATTTCAAAAATGCTATTAATTTATTTTTCAGGGTCCTGTGTTTTAGGCTCAGTGGGTCATTTCTTTTCAGAAATATGAGGCTCATTTGGCAGGCAAAAGAAATCTGTTAGCTCTTCCTGGGTGGCCAGCACTGAGCTAGACATGGTAGAGGGGAGGGATATAAAATAAATACAAGATACAAATCTTGCTCTGAGGCTGCTTAAAATCTAGTAAAAAAAATTATAGGAAAAATAAAATGCGGCAAATAATAAGATATAAACTAGGTTTCCATTAAGTGCTCTTGGAATTTGGAAGAAAGATGGAAAAGCAGTGACTGAGCTGCCCACGGAAAAGCCAGGAGAGTTTGGATGTGCATCACACAATGGCCATGCGTACGTGTGACTACCCAGTCTGTTTCCAGCCTACACCCTAAAATCGACCAACGATGTCTTCCACTAAAACAAAAGGGAGACTCAGCGCCCTCTCAGTGCCCCTCCATCCTGCCATCCTTGTCCTGTTTCTTATCTTAGAGGAACAAACTTCAGCCTTTCATTGCTGATTATTATTTTAGCTGTGGGCTTTTCATATATGGCCTTTATTTGTTCAACTAGTTTCCTTCTATTTCTAGTTTGTTGAGTTATTTAATCATGAAAAAAATATTAAATTTTGTCAAATGCTTTTTCTCCATCAATTAAGATAATTATGTATTTTGCTTTTTGTTTGTTTTTTGAAATGGAGTCTCACTCTGTCACCCAGGCTGGAGTGCAGTGGCACGATCTCCACTCACTGCAACCCCTACCTCCCGGGTTCAAGTGATTCTTCTGCCTCAGCCTCCTGAGTAGCTGGGACTACAGGTCCGTGCCACCATTCCTGGTTAATTTTTGTATTTTTAGTAGATACAGGGTTTCACCATATTGGTCAGGGCGGTCTAGAACTCCTGACCTCATGATCTGCCCACTTTGGCCTCCCAAAGTGCTAGGATTACAGGCGTGAGCTACCACGCCCAGCTAAGATAATCATGTGTTTTTTCCCTTCATTCTGTTAATTTGGTATATTACCTTCGTTGATTTTCATATATTGAACCATCCTTGCATGTAGGAGTAAATTCCAGTTGCTCATGGTGCACAATCCTTTGAATGGGCTGTTGAATTTGGTTTGCTGGTATATTGTTGAGGATTTTTGCATTGCTATGCATAAGGGATTCTGGTCTATAGTTTCATTTTCTGCTTATGTCTTTGTTGTCTTTGGCATCAGGGTAATGCTGGCCTTATAAAATGAGTTTGGAAGTGTTTCCTCCTCTTCAATTTTTTGGAAGAGTTTGAGGCACAGTGGTGTGAGTTCTTTAAATTTTTGACAGAATTTACCAAATGTGAAGCCATCTGGTCATGAACTTTTCTTTGTGGAGTGGTTTTTCATTTCTGAGTCAATCTCATTACTATTTACAGATCTGTTCAGAATTTTTGTTTTTGCTTTATTCAGTCATAGTTAAGTTGTTTCTAGGAATTTATAATTTCAAGTAGGTTATCCAATTAGGTGATATATAATTGTTCATTACATACATTTAGAATTTTCTGATTTTGTTTGAGTTTTCTCTTTTTTTTCTTAAACAATATAACCAAAGCTGTAACCATTTTGTTGATCTTTACAAGGAATTAATCTTTACAAAGAAGCAATTATTTTCTGAATTGCTTTTTTATTCTCTACTTTTAGAGAATAGGAATTTAGAAGGAATCAATTTTTATAAAGAAGTAGTTTTTTCTAAATTGTTTTTTTATTCTCTACTTTTATTCTCTACTTTTAGAGACTAAAAAAGCAATTCAAAAAAAATGCTTCCTCCAGCTACTCAGGAGGCTGAGGCAGGAGAATTGCCTGAACCCAGGAGGCGGAGGTTGCGGTGAGCCGAGATCGCGCCATTGCCCTCCCGCCTGGGTAAAAAAAGGGAAACCCCTTCTTTAAAAAAAAAAAAAAAAAAAAAAAAAAATGCTTCTTTATAAAAATTTATCTTTTATAATCTATTTTTTTTCCACTAGCTTTGGGTTTAGTTTGCTTTCTTTTGCTAGTACTTTAAGACATAAAGTTAGATCACTAATTTGAAATCTTTTTTTTTTTTAATATGGGCATTTTCTTCATTCGCACTGCTTTGGCTGCATCCCATAAATTTGGATATATTGTGTTTTTATTTTTATTGTCTCAAAATATTTCCTAATTTCTGTTGTGGCTTCCTCTTTGATTCATTGGTTATTTTAGATTGAATTGTTTGATTTCCACAATTTAATGTTTTTTCTGTTTTCTTTTTGTTAGTTCCAACATAATCAGAAAAGATACACTGTATGATTTCATTATTTTTCAACTTATTTGGATTGTTTTGTGGCCTAGCATATGGTCTATCCTGGAGAATAGAATATTCTACGTACATCTGAAAAAAAAAGTGTATCTTCTCCTGTTTTTAGGTGGACTGTGATATCTATCTCTGTTAGATACCATTGGCGTATATTTTGTTTGAGTCCTTTATTTACTTACTGATCTTCTGTCTGGTGGATTTTTTCCATTATTGAAAGTGGGGATATTGAAGCCTCCTACCATTATTGTTGAGCTACATATTTCTACCTTCAATTCTGTCAGTGTTTGCTTTATATATTTAGGACTTCTGACATTTGCTGCACAAACTCATGCACTCATGCATGTGCACAAACACAGACATGCACACTTCTAATTGTTATATCATCTTGGTGAATTGATTCTATTATCATTATACAATTTCCTTTGTCTCTTGCAATACTTTTTAATTAAAGTCTATTTTATCTAATATTAGTATAACCCCCTCAGGTCTCTTTTGGTTAATATTTGCATGGAATATTTTTTCTATATTTTTTTTTACTTTCAACATATATATGTCCTTAGATGTAAACTATGTCTCTTTAAAAAAAAAAAAAAAAGAGAGAGAGAAAGAAATAAAAACAATAATGAAAGAGAGAAAGAAAGAGGAAGAGGAAGAGGGAGAGAGAACAGGAGTATTGCTTTATTGTCCAGGCTAGAATGCAGTCTAAAAATGGGTATTGAAAACCTCTTTTACACCAATAATTGTGCTTAACAATGGAGACAGGAAGGAATAAGGGAGGAAAATAACAAACAAGCAGCCAACCAATATTTCATTTAAACCGTGAAATGTTATGCAATTACTGAGGAGTGATTTACTTCCAATTATGTACTCACTTTTAGAGTAGGTGTGATGTGGTACTGATAAGAATGTGTGTTTTGTGGGTTTGGGGTGGAGAGTTCTACAAATGTTTATTAAGTTTACTTGTTCTGGGTCTGAGTTCAAGTTCTGGATATCCTTGTTAATTTTCTGTCTCGTTGATCTGTTTAACACTGACATTGTGATGTTAAAGTCTCCCACTGTTGTTGTGTGGGCATCTAAGTCTCTTTATAAGTCATTAAGAACTTGCCTTATTTATCTGGGTGCGCCTATATTGGGTGTATATATATTTAGGATTGCTAGCTCTTCTTGTTGCATTGATCCTTTTACCACTATGTAATGTCCTTCTTTGCCTCTTTTGATCTTTGTTGCTTTAAAGTCTATTTTATCAGAGGCAAGAATTGCAACTCCTGCTTTTTATTTATTTATTTATTTATTTATTTTTGCTCTCCATTTGGTTGATAAATCTTCCTCCATCCCTTTGTTTTGAGTCTCTGTGTATCCTTGCATGTGAGATGGGTCTGGATGCAACATACCGATGGGTTTTGGCTTTTTATCCAATTTGCCTGCCTGTGTCTTTTGACTGGGGCATTTAGTCCATTTAAATTTAGGATTAATAATATATGTGAATTTCATACTGCCATTTGACGCTAGCTGGCTGTTTTGCCCATTAGTTGATGTCGATTCTTCATTATGTTGATGCTCTTTACCTTTTGGTATATTTTTGGAATGGCTGATACTGGTTGTTCCTTTCTATGTGTAGTGCTTCTTTCAGGAGCTCTTGTAAAACAGGTCTGGTGGTGATGAAATCTCTGAGTACTTGCTTGTTCACAAAAGATTTTATTTTTCCTTCACTTATGAAGCTCAGTTTGGCTGGATATGAAATTCTGGGTTGAAAGTTCTTTTCCTTAAGTATATTGAATATTGGCCCCCACTCTCTTCTGACTTGTAGGGTTTCTGCTGAGAGATCTGCTGTGAGTCTGATAGAATTCCCTTTGTGGGTAACCTGACCTATCTCTCTGGCTGCCTTTAGCATTTTCTCCTTCATTTCAACCCTGATGAATCTGACAATTATGTGCCTTGGGGTTGCTCTTCTTGAGGAATATATTTGTGGTGTTCTCTGTATTACCTGGAGTTGAATATTGTCCTGCCTTGCTAGGTTGGGAAAGTTTTCCTGAATAATATCCTGAAGAATATTTTCCAACTTGGATTCATTCTCTTCGTCACATTCAGGTACACCTATCAAACGTAGATTAAGTCTTTTCACATAGTCTCATATTTCTTGGAGACTTCGCTCATTCCTTTTCACGCTTTTTTCTCTAATCTTGTCTTCTCATTTTATTTCATTGAGTTGGTCTTCGACCTCTGATATCCTTTCTTCTGCTTGATCAATTTGACTGTTAAAACTTGGGCATACTTTGCGAAGTTCTCATATGTTTTTCACCTCCATTAATTCACTTACATTCCTCTCTAAATTGTCTATTCTCATTAGCATTTCGTCAAACCTTTTTTCAAAGTTCTTAGTTTCTTTGCATTGGGTTAGAACATATTCTTTTAGCTCACAGAAGTTTCTTATTATCCATCTTCTGAAGCCTGATTCTGACAATTCATCACACTCATTCTCCATCAGGCCCTGTTCCCGTGCTGATGAGGAGCTGTGATCCCCTGAAGGAGGAGAGGCATTCTGGTTTCAGATGTTTTCAGCCTTTTTGGGCAGGTTTCTTCCCATCTTTGTGGATTTATCCATCTGTCATCTTTGTAATTGCTGACTTTCAGATTGGGTCTCTAAGTGGACATCCAGCTTGTTGGTGGTGATGTTATTTCTGTTTCTTTGCTTTCCTTTGGTGGACACCCCTCCCCCACAGAGCTGGACCTTCCCAGGTTCAGTTGTGCTTTCTGTGAAACTCTTAACCGTCAGTGTTTCCAAATGCTGTTTTTTTGTGGGGGTGGGACCAGCCGAGCCCAATCACCTGGCTCCCCACCTCAGAGCCCCTTTTTTCTCTTTTCGTGATTGAATGGTTGATCCTCTCCCAGGTGCCCCAGTTGCCCACCAAAAAGGTGCCAGGATCTATGCAGTTTCCTGTGTGGTGACCGCGCCAGCTGAAACAGAGGCGCCGAGATTCATGGCGCTTTTCTGCCCAGAAATCTCCCGGTTTGGCTCCCGGCTTCAGTCCCCCTTTCAGTCAGCTGAATGGGTGACTCTGCCTTCCTGGAGCTCCAAACGCCTACTAAAAGCGTACCCAGTCCCGCATACTCCACACTGAGAACCACCACGCCGGCACGCCAGCAAAACAGCCATGCAGGCCAAAAAAGTCATGCTGGCAACCCATGGGGCTCCTCCACTGGGAATCTCCTGGTCCGTAGGCAACAAAAATTTGTCTGGAAGTTTGGCATCCACTCACTCCCTGCACCTTCACTGGGAGCTGCAATCCTGAGCTGCTGCTAGTTGGCCACCTTGGATCTCTCTCCAACTGTCTCTTATAAAAAACATATGCTTGAATATCCTCTTTTTATATCCATTATGTCAATCTATAACTTTTGGTTACCATGGGCATTACATAAAACATCCTAAGTTATAACCACCTATTTTAAACTGATAAGAACTTACCTACAATCACATACAAAAATTCTGCTCCTTTACAGTTCTGTCCCCCTTTATGTTACTGATGTTACAAATTATATTGTTACATGTTGTATAATAGATTTATACTTATTTTTATGATTTTGTCTTTTAAATCATATAAATTAATTAAAAGCAGAGTTACAAACCAAAATTTTAATAAAACACATTTTCCTATTTGTTTGTACATTTATTATGCCTTTACCTGAGATCTTCAAATGTTCATATAACTTTCAGTTATGGTCTAGCATCCTTTTATTTCAATTTGGAGGATTTCCTTTAACAAATTTTGTTGGGTGGCCTAGTAGTGATGAAATCCTCCAGTTTTAGTTTATGTGGGAATGTCTTAATTTCCCCTTTATTTTAAAGAATAATGTTGCCAGACATAGTATTTGCTTTGTTCCTTTCTTGGTTGGCATTTTCCTCCTTTCAACACTTTATGTATATCATCCCAATGCCTTCTGACCTGCAAGGTTTCTGTTGAGAAATTATCTTGTAATCTTGTAGGGGCTCCCTTGTATATAATGAGTCACTTTTCTCTTAATGCTTTAAAGATTCTTTGTCTTTGACTTTCTACTATTTGATTATAATGTGTTTCAGGGTGGATTTCTTTGGATTTGTCTTAAAAAGTTCATTGAGTTTCTTATATTTGTATATCAATTTCTTTACTTGAATTTGGGAAATTTGCAACCACTGTTTCGTCAGACAAGATTTCTGCCCCTTTCCTTCTTTTCCTTTGTTGATCCCCATAATGCATATATTGGTCTGCTTCATGGTGTTCCACAAATCCCTTAGCCCCTGTTTACTTTTCTTTATTCTTTATTCTTTTTGCTTCTCAAACCTGATAATTTCAAATGATCTGTTTTCAATTTCACATATTATTTCTGCCTGTTTATCTGCTGCCAAACTCTTCTGGCAGCTTTTTCAATTCAGTTATTGCATCTAGCAGCTCCAGAATTAGTTTTTTTTTTTTAATTTCTATCTTTTTGAATTATGTTTATATATTGTTTTCCTAATTTTGCCTAATTGTCCGTGTTCTACTTCAGCCTATTGCATGTATTTAAGAGGGCTGTTTGAAAATCTTTTTAAAGTAGGTCAGAGGCCCATGTTTTTTTAGAATCAGTCTCTGGAGATTCACTTCTTTGTTCCTTTCAATGGGCAATGTTTTCTGTCTTTTTGCATGCTTTGTAAACTTCTGTTGAAATTTGGGCATTTGAAAAACAGCCACCACTGCCAGTCTTTGTAGATGGTTTCTGTTCAGGAGCCTTCACTAACCAGCCTGGTGTGAAGGCTAAGGGGCCTCTCCAACTTTTGCTTGGGACGCATATTCTTTTTGCGTGCTTTTGTTTCAATGTTCATATATATATATATATATATATATACGGCTTCTTTCAGTGTCAGTTCCCAAGGATTCTTCTTGGACCCATATATGCTGTATTGATCTGCCTATGATCTCTTGCCTTCAGGAGCTTGTGGGCCTGAAGCTTCCCTTGAACTCTCTCATGTCATAGCACCTGACACTGCTTCCAACAACCTCCAACACAATATCCAAATTATGCCACAGTTCCCATCAATGCTTTGAGACAAGAGTCAAAAACCAGTCCTCAAACAAGTCCTCAAAGAAGCTAGAATGTTTTGAGAAGTTTCCATTCTTTTCTTTACATCGCAAGGAAGGAGCTGAGAATTGAGTGTCCTGATGACACCATGTAGGGGAGCAGATGGGGTCGGTCTGAGCAAAGTGTGACAAAACTTCCTACGATTACGAGGGTGACTTTTCATTGATCAGGTGTTTGCTTGGTTGTTGCAACTGCTTAATTGCCTTCTAGAGTTCTCACAAAGGTATTTTGCTATGTACATTATTGTTATTTGTTGTTTTCATGAGGAAATGAGGGTCTGAAGCTTTTTAGTCTACCATCTTGCCAATGTCACTCTGAGATAATTCTTTCAGAAATGTGTGAAATTCACATTGCATACATTTCTCAATGACTCTTCACAGATTTACTGAGGTCTACATAAAGTTCCAAGCAGAAGAAACTCTTTCCAAATATAGTTGCAGACTTATTCTAAGCTGAATAGAAGACTATCTTACTGTAATAGTTATAATTCTGATGCCTCAAATGAATAAAATCAATCAAGAGTCATAAGAACATTGATTTTTATCAAAACCAATTTGTAGGAGTTTTCTGAGAAAAGTCTACAATCTGGTTCAGCTACATAGTTGATAGAGACATTTCACTTCAGATCTTGAGTAAGAATTTTGTTGTTGTTGAGCTGAGCAGGGATGTCATCATACAGAGCTTCCTTATACTCCTGGGTACTTAACGTTTCTATTGATTTCTGTTTTTCACAGAAACTTCTCGATTTTAGTAATATCTCAAAGGACATACACAAAAATCTGGCTCGGTGTTATAATGGGTCTGTTTTTTTTATTTACATGTTTCTTCCTTTTGGAAGGCAGCTCTTTCATAGGTTTTATCTCTCCCACTGCTCTTACATAAAACTTTTGCAAAAGGTCAATGTTTTTAGATCACCCAGAAGTCCAGGCATATCCTCTTCAGACTGCCTGAGAGTAACTGGTTTTGCTCTCGGCTTAGTAAATACCTCGTTAACTCTCCACCTTCTGCATCTCCTCCGACATTTACCATGAGAAGCAGAATGAAATGTGTCTCTCTTTCTCTCTGCCTGCTTGGTTCTCTGCGTTGGTAAAACACTGTTTGGAGCATTAACACAAACGAAAAAACTTTCTTGCTGTCTTTAAATGGGCTCAAAATTAACTCTGAGACAAGGACTAAAAAATAAACAGTTCATTTGGGAGGTAACTGTAGGAAATACCAGCAGGAAAACAGGTAAGTGAATTAGGGAAGGAGAGGAGGCCAAGGAAAGGACACATAATTGAGCAAGTTACTGCTGTAGGCAACTGCAGCTCCGTCCCCTGGAGCCATCTCGGGAAAGCAGACAGAATGCTCCTGAGAGTTGTCCAATCATGGGTTCAGGGAAACTAGGATATTTATCCGCCAGCTTCTCTCAGTCACTGACTGAGGGCTTCTCCTGAAGAATCAAACTCCCAGCATTTCTGGCCCTTCCCATGGGGCAGCAGGCTTAGATAACTAAAGATGACCTTCAGACAAACAGTCTCGAATATCTACAGTTTGCATCCTTAGCAACTGGGCTGCACAATGTGAGGTGATGAGTTTCGGGAGGATGCGGGTGGGTACCAATCATTCCTGCTACATCCGCTCCTTCTATACGTCCTTCTACGTGTGGAAACAATGACAAGATCTCTACCTTCCTCAGTATTCTCCAGATAGAGAGTCTGAGAGGTCCTAAGAGCAAAGGAGATTATGATTTGGGCAATAAAAATATCTTCCAGTTGACCTTTGATGTTAGCCAAAGCTATTTACAAGAGAATAAATTGTTATTCACAGAGAAAGTTCTGTTTTCTGCTGACCTTAAGTTGTAGCTCTGCATATGAATGAATTAATCCATTGTTAAAGTAATAAAATGTCTCAGACTATCGGAAGCCTTGTCAATGTGGCTTTAAAAAGCCTACACAGACTTTTTAAAATGTACTCATTATAGTGAAGCAGCAACAACCAGAAAAGGGATGTTTTCTGCATGAAAAATATAATGTACTTGGAATGCAATGTAATATCCTTGGAACACATATTAGATTTCAAAGTATTTATAGATAAAAGCATTTCACTTTCTTCTCAACTCTTCTGTCCACCTCCAGAAACAATTGTGATGTTGGATATGCTTCCATTAGCTAGAAATATACTTTTAACGTACTTGAAAGAAGAAAAATTGAGAGAGGTTAAAATAACTGGAAAAGTTGCATGCGTGTAACCATCTCTTTAAATACAATGACAGCCTCTCAATGAATCTGATATTTTGTGGCAAAATAAAGTGCCTGATATGAGGGCTGAAGTTGGAAAATTATTTACAGTTAAGAGACCATGGTCATTTACAGATATTATGAAAACATGCTATTATAGGCATGAAAGTATTAAATTGAGTATTTGCTTTTTAATAAAGAACTCTTTGCTTATTGCTCCTAGGCAGATTCTGGCATCACAAAAGCCAAAACAAGTTTTAACTTCCTTCCAATTCCTTACCCCTGACTCTACGCCAAAATCCCTCTCTCTTGTGGACTCTGCACAGAGCAAGCTCAGAGGTCTTTAGTTTGACTTTGGTTGAAGTGAAGAATGCCCGTGCTATACAGCCTCTGCTTCTGTGTGTGTTAAGCAGGAAGAGGAGAACACACACATACCTCCTGGGAGTATGTGGTGCCCTGCGCTGCTCCACAGCAGACCTCACCAATCGATCTGGACTCTCGATCTCAACAAGCCTTGGCGCTGACTCTGAATTCTCCTTACAGAGTGATGTACATCCTCAAAATGAGACCCAGCCGGCCTTCCATTTATATCCATGTCCTGGATCAACAAGAAAAAACAACCACAAGTACTGAGCCCTCTTCCAGATAAAAGGGTTCTGTCCTCCAGAAACAGGAAGACGGCCTGCTTGCATGTGAGACACACTCAGCTGACTGCCTTCCATTCACGGGCACTGAGAGAAAGGGTTTGATGGATCATAACCGCATCCATTCAGAAAACATCCATTGTGGACATATTGTTTGCCAGAGAGAGTGACTGGTACAAGAATTAAGTGACGTACACCCAAGCCTTGTCGCAGAGATCCCATAGCCTAGGAAGAAAGATGAGTCATGGAGGCAGACAGGTCAGCAGAGTAAGCAGGACACACAGGCAGGGCAGGAGCGTGGCCCAAAGGCGGATCATCGCAGCCTGAACCTTGTCTCTGGTGCTTGCTAATTGTTTGGCCTCAGAAAATAACTTAGTGTTCTAACCTTCAGTGTTTTTTTAAATGTATGATGTGGCAGTGATACTCTCTACCAGCTAGGGAGGGCCACAAAGAGTAAATGAATTTAGCATAACGCCAGTCACTGTGCAAAATAAATGCATTTATTAGTGGATAAAAATAATTGAATGATTTATCTATTTTTCTAGAATGAGTTAGCAGAAATGCAGTGCCTTTTAAACTACACACACTTATCACCTCACAGTTTCTGTGGACGAGAAATCCAGCCATGGGAAATATGGGTCTGTGCACAACTGATCCTTGTGCTTCTCTCCAGGTTTCAATCCAGATATCATCAGCCAGGGCTGTGGCTTCATCTGGAGGTTCAACCAGGGAAGTATCTACTGCCAAGCTCAGGGGTTGCTGGGAGAATTCAATTCCTTGAGGGCTGGACTGAGGGCCTCAGTTCCTGCTGGCCGTGGGCTGGAGGGCCCCCTCATTTCCTTGCCCCATGGACTTCCAGTGCGATAGGGAGAGTCTGTGAGCCGGAGAGAAGTCCTAGGCATTTGTAATCTCTTCACAGAAGCCATAGTGGCTTTCGGTCAGAAACGAGTCAGAGGGGCTGACACTCAAAAGGGGGAAATTACTCAAGGGCATGAACAGCAGGAGGCAGGAGGAATTGGGGTCTCCTGACACAAACATGTCTGAAATATAATGTGTAAATTCAACAACAAATGTTTATCTAAGGTATGCTTGAAGGACATGAGACTCATAGTAAAGGATGTCAAGAAAGCCTTCCTCAGAGAGTGGCTGCTAAACTGAGAATGAAAATGTAAGAATTTGCCCGGAAGACCAAGCACAAAGGGGTGTTACAGTTACAGAAACACCCTGCACAGAGGCGGGCGATTGTGACACTGCGTGTACAGTCCTGGGTGCCTGTGGTAGGCTGGCGCTCTCCGTGGTACCTCCCTTTGCCTCTTCAGGCCTTGGGGTAATGACAGCTTCCTTTGTTTCTAGACCCAGGGCACAGGATAACAATGGTGACCTAGAGCCTGATGAAGAGGGATGAGAATCTTAAGTGACTTCCTGTTGTGTACTTGGTTATCAGAGAATAACTGTGACAATAACCCAGGTAAAAGGCTCAGAATGAGAAGCAGCTTTAAAAAATAAAGTAATGAAGTTTGGGATCAGCAAAGCAGAGCCTGAAGGGCATATGGGACAGCCAGAAGGAATGCCCATAAGGCTGCAGGATGCAGGCATTTGGAGCCTGGAGAGACACAGAAGCAGGAGGCATTCACTCCAAGGTTGTGTTTAGATATATGGCAGAGGTAGGAGCTGTCTAAAGAGATGATGTGGAGTGAGAGGGGCAACACATTTTAGAAGTAATTCAGGGGAAATGAAAATGCAATAGATTAAATAATACCATAGTATTATATCAGTTTACAACCTAGCATTTTATAGTAACTTATCATTTTCCAATATAAACATTTTCCTCTCCTTTTTATTCAGCCTCCAAATACTTTCTGAGCAACCACCATGTTGCAGGACTTGTTCTAGGTGCGTCTGGTTCAAAATGATAAAAAGCAACCATTGCTTCTTGCCTCAAGGAGTTTATGTTCTAGTGGAAATAAGGCTAACCCTAGTAAATAATTAGTCCTATAATTTAGAAGTAAATATCATGAAAATAATAAGAGGAAAGAATAGGCATGAAGTTCCATTTTAAATGGTCAGGGGAGGTCTCATTGAGAAGGGAGGCGTGTTTCATAAAGCCTTTAAGGAGGCAGCCTGGCTACTTATAATGGTATCTGGGGAACTGCTTTAGACAGAGGGAACACCCAGCCTCTTTAACCCCTAAAAAGAAGGAGCCATCCTGGGATGGCAAACACTAGCAAGATGGTCAGCAATGGTGAAATGAAGAGAGAGAAATGACACATGAAGGAGAGATTATGTTAAAGAATAAAACAAATTAGGTAATTTGGGCCTTAGCAGCCATTGGGAGGCATTGTGACAAGGAGCCATTATGAGGAAGAGGAGAAATTATGAGGGGAAGAAGCCATTCTGAGAGGGGGAGCCATTTTGAAGAGAGAGAGGCACAGTGAGGAGGGGTAGGCATAGTGAGGAGGGGGCGGCATTGAGGGAAAGAATCGTTGTGAGGAGGGGAGGCACTGTGGGAAGGAATCGTTGTGAA
>NW_022437005.1:9609228-9626169 GCF_009761245.1 Sapajus apella
TGTGAGGACGGGAGGCATTGTGGGAAGGAATCGTTGGGAGGAGGGGAGGCACTATGGGAAGGAATCGTTGTGAGGAGGGGAGGCACTGTGGGAAGGAATCGTTGGGAAGAGGGGAGGCACTATGGGAAGGAATAGTTGTGAGGTGGGAAGGAATCCTTGGGTGGAGGGGAGGCACTGTGTGAAGAAAACGTTGTGAGGAGCGGAGGCATTGTGGGAAGGAATCGTTGTGAGGAGCAGAGGCATTGTGGGAAGGAATCATTTGGAAGAAGGGAGGCATTGTGGGAAGGAATCATTGTGTGGGGGAGGCACTGCGGGAAGGAATCCTTGGAAGGAGGGGAGGCATTGTGGGAAGGAATCATTGGGAAGAAGGGGAGGCACTGTGAGGAGGGGTAGGCATTGTGAGGAGGTGTAGACATTCAATGCAATGGGACCCATTTTTACAATGGGATGGGGAGGCAATTATGACAGGGAAGAGCTGTCATGAGGCCTGGGGAGCCATTAATGTTTCGTTCAGAGGATCGTAGATACCTGACTTACGCTGTGACAAAATCACTTTGCTCCTGGTTAGTAGAATCTAGGGGGTTAAGGGAGAAGCAGGGGGTTTTCTCAGAAGGCTCTTGCAGAAGAGAGATTTTGTTCAGTGTGGTAATATTTATGATGAGAAGGGAGTCGATGTGCTTAATTTAAACATAGAGCTAATAGAAAGAAACAGAAAAACTATTTCCTATCATAGTAATAACTGATTTAGTTGGGGATTATCAATAGATTATGAGAATAGGATGCTTCAAAATCTTCAGGTGACTGTCTACAAGATACTGATTAATCACAGAAAGAAAATAGAGGACACTGGGCAGACATTGCATGAACCCAGTGATCAGAATTGACCACACTGGTAATGGGACAAATCCTTCGTGTGCCTCCGTGATGCAGTGCCCTGGGAACACAATGTTACCTCAGCACTGGGGCCATCCTACAGAGCTTGAATCTAAACACAAGGAAACATGAGACAAACCCAAATTCAAGGCCATTCTACAACATAGCTCACCTGTACCAAAATGAAAGAAAAACTGAGGAACTCTAATTAAAGGAGATTCAAGTTTATGATCCATTCGTTTTTTTTTTTTTTTACAGGAGGTTTTGTTTTTTTTTTTTTTTTTTTTTTTTTTTCTGTAAACTGCCTTACTGGTGTCCATAGGCAAAATCTAAATTAGGTCTATAGATTAGAAATAATACTAGACCAATGTTAATTTCCTGATTATGCTGGGATAAGGAGGGAATGTTCTTATTTGACGAAATATGCTCTCAAGTATTTAAGAATAAAAGGAAAAAAATTAGACACTATGTCTACAGCATCCCCCAAAGGAGTGGAAATAAATCTGCACAGAAAGAGAACAATAATGCAAATGTGGGAAAGTGTTAACTTTTGGGCAATCAGGGTAAAGGGTACACAGGAAGTCCTCATATCACCCTTGCAAATTTTCTGTAAGTCCCAAGATTATTTCAAATCTTTAAAAAGCATTTTTTTTTCCCATAAAAAACATTTCCAGAAATTTTGGGAATTTCCAGAGTTCTTTGTATGTCTAATCAATGGCAACTTATGACTCAGTGCCAGCAGATGTTATATTAAAGACATATTTAAATCTCTAAAATAAAATAACCACAAGGGAAGATGTGTTACTTAATAGATGCCTTCCTGAGAATTTCTAAATGTTTTTATTTGTGTAAAGTTCATCAGGCAGTGGTGATTGTTTTCTCTCTGGCAGAGAAATTCCTCTTTCAGATACCATTTTATGCAGCTTTTCATATAAAACTAATCCAAGCCTGAGGGTCTACCAACTCTCATACCAAGGAAGGCTCTGATATCTTGATGGGTCCCTATGCTCCAGTAACCCAGTTTAAAAAGGTTTCTTCAGAGAATCCAGGAGGAAATGCCTTCAAAAAAAAAAGAGATCCTCCCGTCTTCCTTAATTTTTTAAGTACATAGGTGTTTCATACATCAGTGTTGAATAAATCAACTATTTATCACATTCTTTAAAAAAAAAAAAACTATAGAACCATAACAAACTGCCTGTCTGGCAACCTCTAAATAATTCTTCATCATTTTTCGTGTCCAATACATTGTTTAGGAGAAATTTTTTAAGACGCACACAGGAAAAAGGAAACTGTTATGAGACCATGCTGAAAGAATCACGTGATTTGCAACAGCTCTAGGAAGATGTCATGAAATTGTGAAATATGAGAGAGACGGCTTATCTGAGCCTAGATACACACGTTGGTGCCTGAGAAAGCGGTAAGCCAGAAGGCAGACATCCCAGCTCAGTGAATAGTGCCCTGAAGTCCCCTGTTTGAGTTACAGTCCTTAGACATCATTTTTCTCTTCTCACAGTGTTGTAATTAGATCGGATGCTTTTCTTTAGTTAAGGCATCAGGGAACCAACTCAAACTGACTTGTGTAAGTAGTTCTAGGCAGGGGCTAATCTAAGAGCACTTAGGATCTCACCAGGGCTTGCTTTCTTTAGCACTTGGTTCTGTTCTCTATGGCTTGTGCAAAGCTTTGCCTCATAGTAGTAAAATGGCTGCAGCTGCCCCAGCCCTAATCTCTTTACACCATCCTGTCCAGAGGAAAGAAAATCTTCCTTCTAGGACCTCTAGAAGAGTAATCACTTGCCATTTCTCAGACAACGTCACATGGCCATTCTTACACCTATCACTGGCTTAAGCCAGATGGATTCCAAGGTGACCAACCTCACTTAGAATTTGTTCCTGCTTGGCTGAGGGAAATAGGGATATGTCGGTGGGAGATAGGAGAATAGGTGCTTGGTAAGCACCTCAAATTGAGGTGCACTACACGCTCCAACCCTAAAGTCTTCTTTGCTTAACCCATTGAGTAGAGAGACCAGTGGTGGAGTTGGAAAGGAGCAGGGAAGATATGAAAGAAATTGGCCCCCCGAAACAAGTGGTCTTCAGAGGGCAACCTCAGGAAGGAAGAGACCTCCAAGGGCATCTAAAGTTCTCCACATCCTTAAGGCTGCAGCTGTCCAAGAACTCTGGATGTGTGTGTCACCCACTGTAGTGTGGGAGGCGCTGTGGGAGGGGTTTCACATGAGGACTCCGGATCTGTGTGTCACCTTCAGCTGTGTCGGAGATGCTGTGGGAGGGATCTTACTCATATCGGTTCTTCAAACCCTCACTCTCATGCCATGAGGTGGGATGGGTGATGGCATTACCCTTGGAGAAGGGGCACTGGGCACCAGTTAATAAACCAATCAACCTCCACCACACAGCTGGAAGGTGGCAGGGTCCTGATCCAAAAACCAGGTCTGTCTGATGGCAAATCCCATGTCCCTAACCACTCTGCTCTTCATGAAAGCCTGCATGACAAACACTACATCGTCTTTGGAAAATTTAAAAAATTAAAGCCTGGAAGGTGTTCACTAGGAGGGATGTTGTGGACAGCTGGGGCCACAGAGCTGTTTCTTCCTCAGCAAGTATCTTGTGTGTACCTACTCTGCACTCAGGTCTCCCTCTAAGAACGAGTCTTTCCCCCGGAAATGGGGACCTGCCCAGTGCCTCAAGATTTACTGGAGCCTGGGCTGGTCTCTAGGTCAAGCCCTGGGTCTCCGTTGTGCCAATGAGGCTTTGATAGTGTAGGTAACCTACAGACCCCTTCTCAGAATGATACTTTTAACGTACAAAACAGAATTACAAAGGAAACCAGTTATGTAAAAATGCACTTATCAAAACATGAAAACACTGTTATATAATAAGGATGTTCTTCTTTAATAAATAAAGAGCTAGCAGTAGATCTAATACTGATCTAATTTTAAGTTAATGATTTGTATATGGGATGATTTCAGATATCCATGACAGCAGTTATCTGTGATATGAAAATACCCATGATCTTTATGGGTGATAAAATAAAACAGAGATTTTGCTAATACTACCGTAACTTGCTGTCACATTCATAACCAAAGCACGTACTAAGTTTCTAAGGCAAGCGAAAGAAGAGATGTAGGTTTTTCTCCTCACCCAAGTTCGTGGACCCCTGAACTTAGATGGAACCTTGCCACAGAGAAGGAGTCTCCACGGTAACAGTGTTCCTGGGGAGAAGCGATGCAGACTCAATTTTTAAGGAAACTTTTCTATGTAAGGGTTTTCTTTTTCTTTTCTTTCTTTTTTTTTTTTTTAAAGAGTACATCAAGGAAGAAGCTCATGACATTTATTGCTTGGAGAATATTTCCTTCCTGTTTCCATTCTGAATGACATTCTGCCTGCCTCCTCCCCAAGAGAGAAGGCTGAGCTCAGCACATGGGTCTGTGTTTTCTCCAGCTGGCCCCAGACAGTGAATGCCCACACTCAATCCCTGAGGGGAGAAAGATATCTTTGTTGGTTTAAGCAGAGGGTAGAAATCTAATAATTTGCTTACGTATGTAATGTGAATTATTAGTAATGTAAATTGTTAGTCAATTTAGTAGATTTTAGATCATATTAAAAATCCAACTGAGAAACATTCTTTTAGAATCTAGAGTTCATATACATATGTATGACGAAAGGAAATAGCATTCTTCAAAGAAGACATTTTCCAATTTAGCCCGTGTTTCTCAGATGCACTCAATTTGAAAATAAAAATTAGCATTTCTGGTGTCTTGAACTTTTCCTAAGATAGGAAAACCACTCCAGCTTGGTTATAAAAGTGGAGTCACACAGCCTGGCTGAGTCCTGGTGACATTTTTTTAAATCCAGAACAAGGAATCCAATTATTTTATTACATTCTTAACTCAGGTTCTCCACCAAGAAGGAGTGGAAGCTAGAGCCACACAATTTGAGTCAGGGTCAGGCTGAAGAAAGGAACGCATCCCTCTCCTTTAAACTATTTCCAAACTCTTCTCTCTTGCCAAGAGGAAAAGCAACACTGACTGCAGAGATCCTGGGTGAAGAATCTGCAGTCTCCCTGCTATGTCTGATCTAGATGAGACCTCCAAGCCAAACAGTGTCTCCATCCAAGCAGGAGCTTAGAATTGTAGGAGACACCTGAGCTGCTATCTTAGCCAGTTTGGGATGCCAAAACAAAATGCCATGAGCTGGCTGACTTAAACAGCATTTATTTCTTATGCTTATGGAGGCAGAAAGTCTGTAGCTAAGGAGCTGACATGGTGGAATTATTGGTGAGGGCTCACTTTCTGGTTTGCAAGCAGGTGCCTTCTTGCTGTGTCCTCTGTGGCAGAGAGATAGCACACTCTGATCTCTTCATTTTTTATAAGAACACTAATCTCATCCTGGGAGCACCATCTTCATGACCTCATCTAAACCAAATTACCTCTCAAAGACCCCCACCTCCAAATACCACATTCAGGATAGGGATCAGCATAACAATTTTGGGGCAACACAGACAGTTCAAAGCAGCTGCATATTTTCAAAGATCTGTAAAGGTCTAGTAAATCCAAACCTTTTATCAATATGTACTGTGATTGTTACTTGTAGGCATCACTGGGATTAAGGAATGCCTAGATAGCTGGCCAAGCATTATTTCCAGGTGTTCTGTGAGGATGCTTCCACAGGATATTGGCATGTGAGTTGCTGGACTAACATGGGGGGATCCACCCTCAATGCGGGGTTGGGGATGCAGCATCCAATCTGCTAGCCCAAATGGAACGTAAAGGCAGAGGAAAGTTAAATTTGCCTGCTCTCTCTCTCTCACTCTCTCTCCCTCCCTCCCTCCCTCCTGGAGCTGGGACCTCCTCCTCTCCTGCCCTTGGACACCAGAACTCCAGATTCTATGACCTTTAAACTCCAAGACTTGCATTGGTGGCCCCTGGATTTTCAGGCTGTCTGCTTTGGACTGAGTTATATCATCAGCTTCTCTGGTTTTAAGGCCTTTAAATCTGGACTGAGCCACCTTATCACTTTCCGTGGTAATCCAGCTTGCAGACAGCCTACGGTGGAACTCAGCCTCCAAATTGAAGTGAGCAAATTTCCCTAACAAATCCCCTCTCATCTCTGTCTATCTATCTGTCATCTCCTATTGATTCTGTCTCTCTGGAGAACCCCAACTTTGTGAGATAGCTGCCCTATTTACTTTATGCTACAGAGTATCAACTACATTTACCTTTTTTAAAAAAGCATATTTTTTAATAATATAGTCGGCACCTATTTTAAAAGTATTTTAAAAAATAAACTCATAAAGAAAAATGTGAAAGTCATTTGAAAGTCCCTGGTCCAGAAATAACCATTATTGCCATTTGGTGAATACGTATGTTTCTAGTCCTCTCTCTATGCATGTTCATATAGGTCTAGAGATAAAATTTTATATAAAAGGTATGCATTAAGCAAGACTTTATTTATATTGACTTTTCAACTAAAAGCCTTTTTTTATTACCAAATATAGATAGCCATCATCATGAGCATTATAGTAACCCATAGCATATCTGTAAAATAATTTGTGTGAACACCCACCCCTCCATTGGCAGGTATTTCTGTTGCTTCCTGCTGTAATGGACAGCCTGCACAGTGGCTCTGTCTTGCCTAATGCTCTTCTGAGGACAAGGGTCTGGAATTGGAAAAAGAGATGAGCACATTTCACGCGTCATCCTACAGAGAGGTTATAGTCATTTTCCCTCTCACCAACCCCATCGGGGTACCCGCTCCAGCACAGCAACACCAACTGCAGATTGTATTCATCTTTCTGACCTTTACCAGTTTGAGTGTTCAAACTCCTCCTTGTTTTGATTTACATATATTTGATGCAAGCTTGAACCCATTGTTATTGGCTAATCAGACATTTTTTAGAAAAAGCACATAAATTATTATGATGAGGAAGGTACTTTGTAGGCACTAGATAGTTAACAACTAAATAAACTTGAAAAATAAGCTCTACTAAAACAAATCTTAAACTTTTTCAAGATGTTAAATTATACTGAGTCAGAAATACTATGACTTAGGAACCCTACACACACAGCGTTATCTTTCTTATGCAGTGACCAGAGCACATGGTCCATTCTTCAATCTCCATTATTCTGCCTGCAAAAGACAACACAATGGGAAGTGTTGATGCCCCTGTTTGTAGAGATGGGAATTTTAGTGTTGGGTGCATCTGGGTTAGAAACCTGACTCCACCCCACACCCACTGTCATCAAGTTGATTTTCTTTCCTTTTTTTTTTCTCAAAATATTACATACATTCTTAAAAGTAGGTATTTAGGAATAAGTAAACATTATCATTTTCACTTTGTACATAGGAGCAGAAAAAATTATTTTACTTGCCCCCCCCAAAAAAATATATGTGTACATTTATGTAGCATCTGTATAGTCACCATATCCATTTCCCAGTGTGACTGATTCCTCTCCTAGAAAGGAATAGAGATAGCTGGTGTTCCCACGTCTTGAATAAAGGCATGACAGCCCAAGCAATGAATGACTTGCCAGGGTTTGACATCTAAATGGTAGATTAGGGCTACAGCAGAGTCATTGCGACTCCTGGTCCAGCATTCTCCCCACACTCTATGCTAAAAGGAAAACAAAATGTAATTAAATAGCCCTTTTAACAACTGCAACTTGGAGCCAAGGCCGCCAATGGCACAATCACTAAAAACCCACAGACAACGCCCAATTAAACCACAGTCTGGGAACAGACCCCAGACAGCCCCTTGTGGACCCAGGCCCTCTCTGAGTCTTTCATCTCATTAAAGGGTTCTGTGAAATCTGACCATTTTTCATTTTCAAGGAACCAAAATTAAAGACTGTTTTTATACCACAAGTTGATTCTTACCATGGGCAGGGATGAAACTATATTTCTCTTTCTCTTACTATATTTCTTGCCCAAATAATTGTGCAATAAATGTAAATTAAATATTAGCTAAATACATTGCCTCCCAATGATCCTGAGATATGAATCAGCCTTCCTTCTCAACAAAGACACAGTTGATGCCAGAAATTAGCAAGGCAGTTATCTGCCTGTCAGTAATATTTGCCTAAAAACCGTGTTCTAAATATATGAAGCCCAGTGGATTAAATAAGGGGTACCCCTTTCTTTCTTTTTTTTTTTTTTTTTGAGATGGAGTTTCGGTCTTGTTACCCAGGCTGGAGTGCAACGGCGCGATCTTGGCTCACCGCAACCTCCGCCTCCTGGGTTCAAGCAATTCTCCTGCCTCAGCCTCCCGAGTAGCTAGGACTACAGGTGTGCGCCACCATGCCCAGCTAAATTTTGTATTTTTAGTAGAGACGGGGTTTCACCATGTTGACCAGGATGGTCTCGATCTCTTGACCTCGTGATCCACCCGCCTCGGCCTCCCAATGGGTTGGGATGAGGTACCCCCTTTCTTAAGGAGCTCATAACCCAAGCAGTAAGACGAATCACCACATGAAAAGGCCACCAGCACTCACAGTGAACATCTGAGACCCGAGAGCCAGAGACAGCCCTTGATGCAGGAAGAAAAGGCTCTGTCCTGAGCATCGGTTCTGAACTGGACTCTGCCTTAGAAATGCTACAAACATCCTCAGGTAACCATTCCTGCTGGCTCCATGTGAGTATTATCATCTTTTTCTGAGCAGATAGAAAACTCAGATTCTGTGAATATAAGAGACTTGAACTGGGATCTGGACAACAGTTAAGTTTTGGTTCACACCAGAGAGGATGAGGAGGCAGAGATGTGACCTCAGGATGATGGCCTCTAGTCCTGAGTAGACTCACTCTCACACCAGAAACTGGAGTGCTGGATAAGCCTCGCAGCACTGTCTTGCATCTGGGAAATAGAGCTTTCTGCAATTCTTGCAACCAAGGAGGCACCTAGCCATGCTGGAAGTGCTTAGAAAGAGTATTTCCCCAACCACACACCCGCGAAGGCCTTCAGCTACATCTCCCAGGGCTCTACACTGGCCCCCACAGGGATCCTCTGTCAAGAGAAATGGAAGTCGAGGAGAAACTAGAGCCTCTGTGTTCTCTTTTGTTGTGCAAGAATGAGGTCCCTGTACCATCTCAGCTGAAGCACAAGGGTGGATTTAGCCTATCACCTTTTGGTCCCTATTCAGTGGATTAAATTTAGCCATTATGACCTAAAGCTGAAAAACGTAAGTCAAAACTCCAAGAATAATCCAATATTGAGTGATGTCTGAGTGGGAGGAAAAAAAGTTAAAAATAACAGATGCACAAAAACACTCAGCTTAATAGAATAAGTATATCCAAGTCCATGAGGCAAAGTGATTGAAATAATTAGCTCTCAGGATTGTCCAAGAGACCTTTCTGTGCTAACGCGACTCTTTCACATCTACATTGCCCAATACAGTAGCCCCCAGCCATGTGCAGCTACAGAGAAATTGACTAATGCCATTGAAAAACTCAAGGTTTTACTCAAAAAATGTGAACAGAATGGACAAAATTCTAGAAAAAGTATAATTTCACAAAATCAATTCCTGAAGAATTTTTTTAAAACTTGATTTCTGATTGTATTGAATTATAATTTTAAAAGATGTAAATAGCCACATGTGGCTAGCATCTACAGTATTGGACAGCAAGATGATCTAGAACTCTTCTGCCATAAGGAAAAGCACACCAATCAGGTACCTGGGGGAGCAGACTGGGAAGTCAGGCTTAGGGACGGCGGGGAAAGTCATGAAGTACTGTGAAGACAATGGCTAGCAGATGAGATTGGAGCTCATGTAACCTGCCAAGGCAAAGAGGAAGAACATAAGAGGCAGTCCTCATTAAACATTACAGAGGGCAGGGCCCCAAACCCCAAAGGCCTTCCCACCAGTTCACTTCACTTTAAAAATTAAGAAATCAGTTTCCACATGGTAATAATTTGCCTAGTCAAATTAGCTTGGCAGAGGTAGAGCTGTGTCTGCAAGGTTAACCTCCTGATTCTGAGTTCAAATGGTTCACAATTGTTCTTCACTACTTTGGGGGAAAATAAAGACAATTTAAATTGTTAGTCAAAGAGGCTGTGTTAGACAAAAAGAGGAGCATTTCTGACTGCAGAGGCCCTACGACCACTGGAACCAGATTCCCCAGAGAGCTGAGGTTGCTCATTGTCCGACCTACTGCCTGGCATTACTGTCAAATGCAGGGTGGGCACCAGACAGAAGGTCCCAGGGAAGGTGGCCATTCCATGTGGTCCCCTTTGACTCTCTGCAAAAATTAGGTGAGGCAAACCTACCACAATAGTTTGTCAGGTCTAGAAACTCTAGAACAGTGACTCTTGGCTGGGGTGATATTGCTCCCCCAACCCCAAGACACTCAGCAAAGTCTGGAGACACTCTCTGGACATCACTAGGTGGGGAAGGGGAGCCATGGGCCTCTTATGGATAGAAAACAGGGACGCTGCTACACATCTCCACGACACACAGGACAGCCCCTATCTTGCTCAAAATGTCAATAGTACCCAGAATGAGAAACCTTGGTCTAGAGTAATACGAGTGAATAACATTTAAATTCCCGTCATGGCATTCTCTGCCATGTGAAATACAGCAAAAATTCTTGCTCTGCCAAGGATATGAGTGGCTTCAAAGACCCTTCATATTTTTCTGCCATCTCCTGTATCCCGTTCTAGCATCTGAAGGGGTCCAGAAAGACCTGATACAGAGGATCCTATATTGGTATTGATTAGAGCAAATCACAATATCAACAAGAGACAGACACACACACGGGACAAGTTTGTGTCTCAGCCCAGCGTTCAGGTATGCCAGACATCATACTGCATTCCCTTCTTTACACTGACCCAATATGGATGCAGAGACAAGTATAGACCACGTCATCAAGAGAGTTGACTAAAACTGCTTTACCAAAAGGAAGGCAGGAAAATGGAAGTGCAGCTGGCGAGGGATTTGGGTCTAAGAATGCACAAAGGGATAATAATATTTAAAATCATGACTCAGATAAATATAAATATGTCAAAGATTTTATTCAAATTATTAATTAATGAAACAGAGGTAAAATGTTTGCAAATTTTATAGAGGTAAATTGTTTGCAAATTTGAATTCAAGGAGAATTCAAACTAACACACTTCAATAACTGAATCAGGAACGCTAAAATGAATTTTATAAATAGATGCCAAACTGGCTTTTCCACGGGGGCAGAAGAATAATTAATTGTCCTGACACAAAACAAAATTTGTGTATTTATGGGTAAGAGTCATTTTTATTGCTATCAGGTATCTACAACTCACATGGTTATAAAACAGCTCAAAGACAATGAAGGGAGCAGATCATGTCCCCGCTGCCCCCACCCCCCCGCAACTGGAGAAGCAGCTAAGCCAGAAGCTATGGCTGAACAATACCTGTTTTCCGCACAAGCCGTTCAGTAAGCTTTTGATCTATTTCAAAGTTCTTCACGGTTTTCCCCACAGAAGTTTATGTGGCTCCCATTTTGGGGGGATATTATGACATGTTTGTATGCTGACTGGAATGATAGGGAAAATTTGGGATTCAAGAAGGAGAAAGGAGGATTGCAAGAACAAACTCCTAAATGCAAGGACATGCGGTTGCGTAAACCAGCTGCAGAGCTGGCCTTCCATGGGAGCAGAGAACCCGCAGGGACACACTGGGAGGAAAGTGAGAACACATGGGCTAGAAGCAGACAGTCGGGAGACGCTGTGGTGGTGAGGCGGTGAAGCGACTCCCTTCTGATACACCTGCTCCTCAAGGCAGTCAGAAGTGAGGACGTGGACAGAGAGTGAAGTGGGTGCAGAGGATGATGGACATGCAGCAATGGCAAGAGATGTTATATGGCCATTTCCATAAGAGCAAGGACAAGCAGAATAGGGGGATCTGGTCAAGGCCAGCAGGGATTCCATGAATGACTTTACAACGTGATCAGAACCATTGGCAAAGGGATAGCTGCATAGATCAATGGAACAGAAGAGAGAACCCAGAACAAGACCCACAAATATGCCCAACTGATTTTTTTTTTACAAGGTACAAAAGCAATTTAATGGAGGAAAGACAGCCTTTCATGAATAAACCTAATACTCACACCTTTGAACACAATTCAACTCAAAATGGAGCATGGATTTAAATGCAAAAAGTACAACTATAAGCCTTTTAGAAAAAAACAGAAGAATATTTGTAGAATCTGGGACCAGGCAAAGAGTTCTTAGAATTGACATCAAAAGTTGGAACATTTGATAAACAGAACTTCATCAAAATTTAAAACTTTTGCTCTGTGAAAGACCCTGGTAAGAGAAGGAAAAGAAAAGCTATGGGCAGGGAGAATGTAAGTGAAAACTACATATCTAACAAAGGACTCACATCTAGAATATACATGGAACTCTTAGAACTCAACAGTATAAAAACCAGTCTAATCAGGAAACGGGCAAAACACATAAACAGACAGTTCTCCAAATGGATTAAACAGATGGAAAATAGAAATAGTATGATTCAATTTAAACAGCATTCCTGTAATGACAAATTTCAAGAACTGGAGAACAGTTAAGTGCTTTCTTGGCCTTAAGGAAGTGATGCGGAGGGAAGAGAAATGTGGTCGTAAAAAAGCAGCAGACAGGTCCCATGGTGATGGAAGGTATCTTGACTGTATCCCTGTCGGTATCCTGCCTGTGGTATCATTCTTAGTTCTGCGAATGCTATCTTTAGAGAAACTGAGTAAAAGATACACAGTTTCTCAGTGTCATTTCTTACAACTGCAAACGCGTACAATTATCTCAATTTTTTTCTTTTAAAAAAAGAGCTTAATTAGTGAACAGTCAGCATGGTTGTGGGCTCTGTCCTGGCGACAGTCCTCAGGGGTGCATGTCGGTTAGGAGAAGAATTAGGTTTCATTCTGCTGGCTTGGAATTTGCCAGGTGAGAATAGTGAACGGAGCTGAGGCAGGGAGAAGAGACTGCAGCCAGGACTGGGTGAGCGGAGAAGGGAGGAGGGGAGGAGAGGGAGGGGAAGAGCGGGTATGAAGTAACGAGGTAATGGTTCAGTCGCTAGTGTCCCATTGTGTGGAGTGACAAAATGAGTGAACTGGAGTAAGACAAGATGGAAGTTTGAGAATGGGAGGCTCAAAATCGGGATCTCGGAGATGCTGTGATCATGGAAGGGGATTGCTGAAGCGGGGTGGAGAAAGAGAGTTAGACATGAGGAAGTCCAGGTGCTGAGAAGCCAGGGCAATGGCTGGATGATTTCCTTGGATTTTTAAAATGTGTTCAAGAGTGAAGACAAAGAAGAGTCAGATATTCAAATACCCCTTAAGTGAGGGAAGGTGGTATGTGCTTCAGATGAGCAGAGGTTTTGCAGGACAAGGGAAGAGTAGTCTGGTCTGGAAGCAGCAGAAACAGACACCTACGTTCTTGCAGTCCTGGTGTGTGACAGGGAGGAAGGCTGCATGGAAAAGGTCAGGAGAGGCTCAGGGAGCAGCCAGATTTTAACTTAGAGCTGTGGCTCTCAAAGTGTGACCCCCTAGGCCAGCAGCATCAGTATCCCCTGGGGATTTACTAGAAATGCTAATTCTCAGGCCTACCTCAATCCCACCAAATCAGAAGCTCTAGAGGTGGGCCCTGGAATCTGTGTTTTAGCAAGACGTGGCACTATAGCTGAGTTTGGAATTTGGGACTGGATACCAAATACCAATGGCTCAGCAAGGAAATGCATGGCCTGACCTGACCTAAGACAAAGAAAGAGGAGTACAGGTGGCCGCAAACCACAGAGCACGTGTCCTTTCTAAATGGGGCATGGAGGACTGCAGTATCTTAACTCTGAACTTTTTTTTTTTTTCCCCAAGAAAAGCTGATGCTCCATGTATACAGCTAGTGCTCGACTTACGACCACGGTCGGGCCCGCGGACCGGTCGTAACACAATTTGGACGTAAGTTGAGCAGGCTATATGTACAGTTGAAATGGTGCACGTGGAGATGGTAGTGATGCCGGAAGCTGGTCCGCACTGTCGTACGCCCAGCCGGGCAACGTTTGCGCTGCCAGACACGGAGCAGTCGTGGCTAGCGACTGTGGTCGTAAAGTCGAATGGTCGTAAGTTGCATAGGTGGTAAGTCGATCAATACCCTGTATATGTAAAATCTTGGACTTTTAAAGGCTGGTGGCAGAGCATGGTGGCTCACACCTGTAATTCCAGTACTTTGGGAGGCTGAGGCAGGCAGATCTCATGAGGTCAAGAGATCAAGACTATCCTTGTCCAACATAGTGAAACGCTGTCTCTACTAAAATACAAAAATTAGCCAGGCGTGGTGAAGGATGCCTATAATCTCAGCCTCTCAGGGGACTGAGGCAGGAGAATCACTTGAACCTGGGAGGCAGAGTTGGCAGTGAGCCAAGATCACACCACTGCACTGTAGCCTGAGCAACAGAGAGATTCCATCTCAAAATAAAAGATTGGTAACTAAATTTTAAAAATATGTAAAACTGTACAGGCTATTAAAAAGCACCCCAACAGAGTGCCAGCATGTGCCTGAGGTGTAGACAAACGGGGAATTGGGCGAGGATGGGCATTTCACGGGTAGGAAGCCCAAGAGCACAGGCCTGACACTGGCCATCAGGGCCTCTGTGAAGGCTGTGCACAGCATCACTGGTGAGAGGAAAGGATGAGGGGAGGGAATTCCTTTTTGTGGCTAAATAATGAGGTGGACAAGATGGACATACCTCTCTGGGAGTATCTGCATGCCAGAACGAGGAAATGAGTTTGGCTTTCTGTGCAGTAAGGACCCCGGAGATGCTCCAGGAAGGGCAAAGCCTGCCTTTGCTAGTAGGGAAACTCATGCTCCAAACGCCCAGCCAGTGTGTCCCCCATGAGCAGAATGGCAAGGCGACTCAGAAGATGGGCTCTGAGCCAGACTTCCTGGATCTGTTGATAATAGGAATACTTAAGCCATAGCCTTTTGTGAGGCTTAAATGGGTTAATACACATAAATGTATGACACATAGTAAATACTCAGTAAGGATCTGCTCTTATTGCAAATTACTAGCCTTTTATCAGCTGGAGGCTTCCTGGAAATTTGACCTTGCAACTTGTCATCGAAATTTTTCCTGGTGTCTCCAAACCATAAACAAACAGGATTTTGTTTTAATCCTAATGGCTAGGACTTACTCAAGAACTAACAAAGAGGGGGTGGAGGGGTAAACAGAGACATTCATTACTCACCAAACTCTCTGAGTTTCCTGGGAGGCAGCAGAGTTAAGAAACTGCCCCTGAGCTTGATAGAATTTCCCATTCCCATTCTGCTTTGAAAAGTGAGGGGCCCCACTGTCTTAGTTGGGGGTCACCCTAAAAGGAGATTGAGTCAAGCAAGGTTCTGGAAGCAGGGAGTCTAGCTGAAAGGTAGCTCAGCTGCAGGGCGTTTAGTTGGGAGAGGACCCCCTACCTTTAAGTAGCACTGGAAGTAAGGAAGGAGACCCCCTTCTCTCAGCCTGTGCTTGGAGAAAAGGAGGAAATGAAAGTTAAAAGTCAGGCAGAGGAGGTCCGTGGAAGAACCAGTTGGCGTCGCTGACCAGGTCTGGAGGTTAAAAATTAAACCCCCTACTCCGAACCACAGTCCTATCTATAGATTACAGGCATGGTGTGGAGGAAACTTATCCCAGAGGCATTGTTCTTACTCAGCCCCTGAAGACCCCTATCTAGTCATGCCTTGCTTAATCGATCACCCTCTCACATGAGCACCTCTTAGATCCCTTAGATTGCAAGCCTTTAAAAGGGCCAGGGTTTTCTTTGTTCAGAGCTCAGTTGTTGAGGCACCTATGCCTGCCGCAGCTCCTGGCCAAATAAAATTACCACTTCCTTCCCTGTTTGGTGTTTGAAAGGTTTGTTTGCAGCTCCTCCTGCTCCAGAAGCAGCTGGGAAAGGGGGACACAAGTGGGAGGCAGGTTATTGCTATGGGTGGCTGGGCTGGGCATTGGGGAATTTATCACTGACTCCCATTCCACATCGACCGAGGGTAGCTCCTAGCAGCACTTACTCACTCCCCTTTCAGGCCACCCCTGTGCCCAGGTGCTGGAAAAGGTCCCTGCAGAGGCTGAGAGGGAGACAGGACTTGGGGTGGGCCAATGTTGGCAGGCAGGGGAGCTGGGCCATCCAGCCTCAGGTGAATGCAAATGTGGGGTAGAGGATCCAGAGCAGCTGGACCCCACATGCCCCCAAACAGACTCATCCTCCTGAAATTGCTTCAGATGGGCCTCCCTCTGTTGGGAGGAACAGACCAACTGGAGCAGCCTGCTGACGGGCTTGCTGCAGGACACAGACTTTGAAAGAACACGGCAGGGAATGCAGTGCAGCTGGGCCTCAGGAAGGCAATGAGGATCAGAGCGCTGAGTGATGCCAAGGAAGCCCCTGCCTCTCAGGCAGCACATCTTCTGTTTCTTCATGCAGCTCTGTCCGCTCTCCCACTCTTCACCCCTGCCCCCCTCCCAGATGAGCTTTCTCCATTCACCAGTTCAGGTCCACTCACCCATGGTCCACACAGCCATGAAGCTCGGCTCACTTAGGCCAGCTCTTGGTGCTATGATGGTGAAACCACAGGAGGTGAAATGTATTAGGCCATCTTGGGTGAATCAGCTCTCTGGGGTGGAGGATGCTTGAGTCGGCTGCTCCAGAAGCGGAACCTGAAAGGAGACCTGTGGACTACGGGTGCCCTGTAAGGGAGCAGGGTGAGCAGAGCAGGATGGGGACACATTTCAGGCAAAGGCTGCAGCAGGCAGCTTCACCCGATCCTGCAGGGAACTTGGGAGGCCAGGTGACCCCTCAGAGGTGTCCCAACCTGAGACTTTCACATCCCTGCGTTAGCACTGTTGGAGGCCACCCTTGGGGAAAAAGAGACTCCCTGGCACCCCTACTGGATGTGGGCAGGTGAGTGGCTGCAGTTGCTCCAGGGCTGGCCTCTGAAGAGCCAGGGGTGAGTGCTGCCAAAAGCACACTGAAGGCTTTGACAGGGGCACGCAAATGGCAAAGGGAGCTCAGGGGATCTGGGCAGCTCCCACACTATCTACTGAGGGCCAGGACTCAGGGGTT